>NC_069501.1:567618971-567846471 GCF_027579735.1 Bombina bombina
ATAGCATTTGTATATCTAAAACCTTGAGCTCATACAGCATATTTACCATGTATTGATCATTGATGTCTAAAATGTTGTTATGTCAGAACAACAAATAAGTGGTCATTTTTCATAGGCATAGATACAAGGGTAAGCACATAAGTCACACGTATTTCTCCATGTTTTGTTGTTTCCAACTTTATAATGCGTAATACAGTGTTTTCTTTGTAATCAATAATTCTGACTGTCCCTTTAAGCTGTGTTATTGGCATTAAAACAGTAATATGCCATCATGGATAATTGTAATGGTAATTTTGTTTGCGATTCGGGAAACAGTTTGGACATCACATCACAGAAACCAATCAATATCATGAACAAGGATAGGTATGCGATGTGGTTTTCACACACTTATAACCCACACTCTGCAAACAATCTGCCTCCATGGACCCGGTCCCATAGAAGTAGATTATATACAGAGTGTGGTCCACAAGTGTATGAAAACCACATCACATACCTATCCATTACACATTAAATAAAAAAAACATTAAACATGAAAACAAATACTTACTTCCTCTTCCTTCCCCTCTTCCCACGGGGCTGAGGCTCTGGGAGGGTCAACTGCCAACTCCGACGAGTTCTCATTGGAGATGTTGTGGGAAGAGTGGAAGGAAGAGTACTGGGACGACCAAGGTGAGGAGGAGGAGATGGTCCGGCAGGAGGAGATGGTCCGGCAGGAGGAGATGGGCCGGCAGGAGGAGATGGGCCGGCAGGAGAAGATGGCCCGGTAGGAGAAGATGGCCCGGCAGGAGGAGATGGCCCGGCAGGAGAAGATGGCCCAGCAGCAGGAGGCCCAGCAGCAGGAGGCCCAGGAGCAGGAGGCAGACCAGCAGATGGCGGGCCAGGAGGCAGACCAGCAGGAGGCAGACCAGCATGCGCCTCCCGGAAGAAATTAAACATCTCTTGTTGGAGATTAAAGGTTCTGTTTTAGCCTTCTTCTATTCGAGTAAGGAGGTTTATTATTTGGGTTTGGCCTTCTCGAATGCCACTGAGCTCTTCAATTATTCTACTTCTGCCTTGTATATTTTGTATCCGGGAGTTAGGCATCTGGTCAATGTAGTCTAGTAGAACCCGCACCTCCGCTATTTCCTCTTGTTGTGCACGGCGGGGTGCCCGTGCACGGCGGCCTGCTGGTCCTTGAGGGGCCTCTGGTTCCGCGGCCTCTTCCTCTGCTTCCGGGGCCTCTTCGTCAAGGGGGGCCTCTTCGTCAAGGGGGACCTCTTCGTCAAGGGGGGCCTCTTCCCTCCGAGGTGGAGATTCATCCCCACCACTCTCATCCCGGGGAAAAGGAGGAGCCGGTAGTTGCTGTGCTGCCTCCTCCCCAGACTCTGTATATTTGAAAAAGAAAGAAATGTATATATTAGCATATTTCCAAATAAAGCTTTAAATTACTTAGCTTACAATACAATTACAAATGCAGCCTCATTAATCCACTTTGAAATTTAGAAGCATACAATTATAATCAACTTTCTAATGTACTTTTCTTATCTAATTAGCTTCATTCTCTGGATATTCTTTGCTGAAAAGCATATCTAAATATGCTTAGAAGATGCTGATTGGTAGCTGAATATAGATGCCTCCTGTGATTGGTTCACTGTGTGCATGGCTATTTCTTCATTAAAGTATATCTAAAGAATGAATCAAATTAGGTAATATAAGTAAATTTGAATGTTTTTTAAAATTGTATTCTCTACCTTAATCATGAAAGTAAAGGTTTGCGTATAGTGTCCCTTGAAATACATTCGTATGTTAATTTATTCTTAAATGAGCTTACCGTCAGATGAGAATGGCAGGTTCCCGGTATCAATTCCTCCGATACCGAATATATCCACCTTGGAGGTGCTGGGATGCAACATTTCCTCCCATCGGCAGTAATCGATTTCCAGTGCAGGTCCGCCACGGTTCCTGCGGCATGTTGGGCCTCCCGGCTTAACTTTTTCTTAAGATCCATCTTGCAGTCCCGGTATCGATGTTTAATAGAGCCCATATCTCTGTTCCGGCCACCCACTGCATTGACTGCATTCCTTATCTCATGCCAGAGCTTCCTCTTCTCAGTCGGGTGGTCTTCTGATGCTGCAGCCTCCTATACCTGGCCATATAGGCTTCTACGAGGGCCTCCTTCTCCTCCATCGAAAACCTCGCCTCCCTAGTCGCCTTGGCCTTCCCCTGTGATGATGCCCTCTGTTTCCCGGACTGTGAAGCCCTACTCTGTCCGCCACTGGGCCCAGCCACTTGTTCATCTTGAACCAAGTGGCTGGGTCCACCCACCGCTTCCACCCCCGCTTCCTGCCCCCCTTCCTGCCCCCCTTCCTGTCCTGTTCCTCTCCCCCTCCCTCTCCTCCCCCCTCTACCTCTCCCCTGCCTGCCCTCCATCTCTTCCCTAAACTAAACCCCAACTAAGCAAACAAAAAGTGAGTGTGATCAAATGAAAGGGGGTCAAAATAAAGAACTAAAAAGACCAAAATAAGTGCTGAAAGTGTGAAAGGGATATAAATAAAAGAGGGTAAGGAGTATTTAAATGAGCAAAATGAAGAAGAAGACTAAAAGGAGGATATGTAAACTAAATGTAACTAGGGGATGGGTATGGGATGGGGATGGGGTATGGGATAAGAGTAAATGGGATGAAAGGGAATGGGACTACAGGGAATGGGGTATGGAGTGTAGTATGAGAGGGTATGGGGTATGGAGTGTATGTAGTGTTATTGATAAGTGTATGTATTGAATGTGTTTGCGTGTAAATGTGTTAAGTGTACAGAAAAAGCACTCGCACACTCACCCAAACCAACTGTCGTTCACTAACTCACACTAGCACTAACTCTCTAACTCACACTAGCACCAACTCTCTAACTCACACTAGCACTAACTCTCTAACTCACACTAGCACTAACTCTCTAACTCACACTAGCACTAACTCTCTAACTCACACTAGCACTAACTCTCTAACTCACACTACCACTAACTCTCTAACTCACACTACCACTAACTCTCTAACTCACACTACCACTAACTCTCAATAACTCACACTACCACTAACTCACTCATGATAACACTAACTGACTCACAATAATGCACAAAATCTCTAAGCTCCAATCTCCAAAAACCCACAGCAACACAATGAAAGAAGCCATGCTTGTGTGGTGCTTATATACCCTGTGTAAATGTTTAATGATGTACCGGTTTGCTTTGTAAATTGTGTTCAGGTGTGCTTTATTAGTAATTATTATTTGTGCAAGGTGTATTAGGTGGGTGAATTTGCGCATGCTCATTTGGAGTTAGTATTTGTGGAATGTGTAGAATGCGATGATGTCATAGTGCTCGTTTTCTATAACATTGTCCAATAGTATTATGTTTAAATGTTAATTTGCGATGGTGTGGTATTAGTGAAGTGTTGTATATGTATATGTCCTAATATATAGTAATATTGAATGCGATTATTTTGCTAGTGTATGCTTTTTTTTTATTTTGCTTTTTTTTAATTTTCCTTGTTGTTATTTTGCGTATTTCCGCATCTTAAAGTATATGCGTATTCCCTGTATTTTATTTAAATAAAATTCCCCCCGCTTCTGAATGTGTAATGCTTATGTGCTTTGTTTAGTGATTGTTGTTGTGACATTTGCGGCGTGTTATTGTGTTATTGTTGTGCATGATTTGGTAAGCGTCATATGACCGAGATCGAGTGTTAGATGAAAAAAGCGTGTTTGTTTGCATTTCCATTGATCTCTATGGGAGACTGTCTAACGCGGGCAGGATTCCGCGTGTGAAATACACGCGTTAGGAGTATCGTTAGAAGGTTTTTTTTTAATCTAAATACCGGCGTTAAACAACGCCGTGCGTTAGACATAAACCACGCGTAGCTATCGCACCCCATCTACCGCCAAACTCCAAATCTAGCCGTAAATGTATAGTGTAAGTATGTAGAGAAGCAGCGATAAAATTAAATACTTATATACTATTTTTAAAATACCATATTCCAAATTTTATTCACTTTTACTATGTCATTTTGTTTGGCGGAGTCAGCATTTCATAAGTCCTTTTTGTCTGTTTCATTTTGTAGAAAAGATTACAGTAACCATAGGCTCCTTGTCTCTGTTAACTATGATCCACGGGTTGTTCCAATTTGTTATTTTTTTTTTGTTTAAATATTTTTTATATACAAGTACAATATAAATGTTTCAACGTTGCAAATAAAAAGAGGGTAAACATTTTCCAAATGATTACAGGCTGGTGATTTAAAGGCAAAAGATCAAAATGTTCACATTCTGAGCTATCCACCAAAATGAGGAAGAGTTGGGGTGTAAGATAGACCACATAATATAGAGCCAACACGGAAACTGTATTATCAAAATAAAACCTCACTCTGCACAATTATGTGAACTACACAATAACATAAAAGGCAAAGACTCGTACTGGATTATACCCTATGAGTCGTATGTAAAAGAACAAACGATGCTTGGACTGTAGCAACATAAATAAACCCAAGCGGTAGGAAATATTAACTAAGAGCCGTGGCCCCATAAATAATCAAATACTCCAGGAAAGGCTGTGGCAAGAGTACTCCGACCCTAAAAGGGTATAGAAGAAAGAGATGAAAAATGTATAGAGAGTGGATGGAAAGGGAAGAGGAAGGGGGGAGGGAAAGAAGAAAGAGAAAAAAAAAAAAGGGAGGGGGGGAGGATAGGGGGCAGTGTCCCCGGTTGACTGATGCTGTCCCAGGGATAGAGGCAATTGCTTACCCATTGTATTGAGTACATAGATTCCCCCCTGACTCAAGACATTGTCTCCAAAGTTCCCAACTCAGGCAATGAACATCAATTTTGTTGTTAGCCATGAAGATAGGGCATTCCATAGTCTCCATGTGTGTCATAATTGTAAGTACTAGGGGCCACCCTGGGCTTTTAGACTGGCGCCAAGATCTGGCTATGGCCAGTTTGACTGCGGTAAATAAGTATATACATATGTTGAGAACCTGAGCCGGGAGCCTCTCAGAGAACATATGGAACAGACCCTTCAGAGCATGGTCTCCCGAGCCTACTCCAAACCGCCTACAACATAGAAGAGCCCTAGTCCAAAGCCTATGAATTTTGGGGCATGACCAACACATATGAACTGCAGAACCTAGTCTCCCGCAACCCCTCCAACACAAGGGAGAGTGAGAATGGGAAATTTGAAATAATCTAAGAGGGGTTAAGTGCCATTGGAATAAAATTTTGTGGAACAGTTCCAAATAGGTAACATTGTGTATAGCGTTCCTGGTATGTAGTATGGCTCCAGACCAGGACTCCTCCGATTCCTCAAATCCAAGTACTCTCTCCCACTGCTTAACCTGGGGGGTCTTTCAAAAAACAGGTATATTCATAATATCCGTGTAGGCCATAGAGAATATCTTAGGGATGCGTGTCTCTGGGCTCCATCTTCTTTCCCATTTAGTACTTAATCTAGGAGGGGCATCAAGGAACCCCTAAGATCTCAAAAAGCTCTTTAACCTTTAAAATTCAAAATGAAAGAGGGGTCTATGTGGGTACTTGATTTGAAATGCAGCTACTGACATGGGCGACCCGCCTACCCTTAAATCTGACATCGTCAAGAACCCCTGTTCCTCCCACCACTCTAAGTGTGAGTTTGGTAAGCCTTGCAGAAGGCCAGCTAAGGGATGTATTGGAGAAGGGTGCGGGGATATACCAGCAGAGTGACAAATTTTGTCCCAGAACCTGAGATTTGCCTGTACTATATAATTCTCAGAGATAGTCGAATGCCTAATATGTTTAGGAATCCAAATTAAATATTTCAAGGGGATTCCCGGGAGTATAGAATTTTGTTCTATAACCGCCCATCTGCTAGTTAATGTGCGGTCACCCCAGACCGATAGATGGGCTAATCTCGCTGCCTCATGGTATTTGATAATATTGGGAAGAGTGGCCCCCCTGCCAAAACCGGATTATATAGGTATTTTACCGCAATTCTCGACTGTTTTCCCTTCCAAATGAAAAGATTACATATCCTCTGAAATTGGATTAGTAAAGGTTTAGGAATCGGTATTGGGAGACAGCGGAAAAGGTATGTTATTTTGGAGAGTAAATTCATTTTTACCGCAGCTATGCGCCCCCACCAAGATAGAAATGGGGAGTCCCATTGCTTCAATAGGGTCTTAAATTTTTGAAAAAGAGGGGCAAAATTACTAGAAATAACCTTGGGGATATCATGGGAGAGATAGACACCCAGATGTAGGATCTTATCAGTGGACCACTGAAAGGGAAACCGGGCTGTTAACGACTGAACCTCTAAGTCTGAGATATTTAATGCATATGCAATTGTTTTAGAGAAGTTCAGTTTGTAGCAGCTAATTTTTGCAAACTCCTCCAAGATAAGAAATAAGGCTGGAAGCGAAGATAGGGGCCTGGAGGTAACTACAGTCAGGTCGTCCGCAAACAAAATGACTTTATGTAAACTACCTAAGATACTAACTCCCTCGATCTCTGGAGAGCTCCTAATTCTCTCCGCTAAGGGCTCTATCGCTAAGGCGAAGAGCAACGGGGACAAGGGGCAACCTTGGCGGGTTCCATTAGAAATCTAGAAGCTGGGAGAACAGAAGCCTATCCCACTGACCCTAGCTGAGGGTGAGGAGTATAAGGCCATAATTCTGTTGCAGAATCCCAAGGGAAAGCCAAACGTCATCAACACCTCCCTCAAGTAAAGCCAGTCGACCTGGTCAAAAGCTTTCTCAGCATCAATGGATAAAGGGACACAAGGTTGGCTGAGTCGACTGGCCTCCAGAAAGATATTGAGGAGCCTCCTGGTATTATCAGGGCCCTCACGGCCCAACGTAAAGCCGACCTGGTCGGGGTTAATTAATTGGGGGATAATAGCATTTATATGATTAGCTAGCACCTTGGCATACACCTTGGTGTCTACATTCAACCAAAAAATAGGCCTGAAATTAGGACAAGCATCCGGGGATTTACCCGGCTTAGGCAGGGTGACTATAGTAGCTTGCAAAAATTCCTCAGGAAAGGAGCCTATGACCCCCGCCTTACCGAATACTCTTGCCAGGACAGGGGAGATCTGGTGCACAAAGGACCTATAGAAAAGGGAGGTGTATCCATCCGGACCAGGAGCTTTACGATTTTTCAGTTTTAAAATCACTGAAGTAATTTCATCGACTGTAGGTGGGAAATCGACCGCCTCTATCTGCTCCTGAGACAAACTTGGGAGGTTCAATCCGGATAAGAATTCACGGACTGACTCGCTGCTGGGTGTGTTCTGGGGTTGCACCTTCCGAAGGTTATATAAATGCGAATAATAGTTAGCAAACTCCGCACCTATATCCATAGGATTAGTAATCTTAGTTCCCTCTTTCAAAAGGTAAGGGATTCTTGATTGGGCCGTGCGATTCCTCAATTTTTTCGATAAAAGAAAATCTGGCCTGTTGCTTTTACAGTAAAAAAGGCGCCTATTAGCCCTAAGACAATCCTGCACCTTTTGATTCTCCAACATCCTAATAGAGCTCCTAGTAGTCTCAATAAGAGGTACAAGTGAGGGGTTTAATGTGGACATGTGTTGTGTAATGAGAGATCCAAGAGTCCTATGTAAGTGAGCTAGAGACGCAATTGACTTTTTGTGGGTTTGAATTTGGACCTTAATAAAAAGACCTCTCAGGAAAGCTTTTAAAGAACCCCATAAGCAAAAATCATTGACGTCGCCTGTGTCTGCATAAAGTAAGAAATTTCCTCAGAGATATTTTCTCTAAGGCCTGGGATAGAGAGAAGAGAGTCCCGAAGGCGCCAAGGGGGTCTAGGTGGGACCGTTGATGTAAGTGAGAGTTGGATAGTAATGGGAGAGTGGTCGGACCAGGTACAACTACCAATTAAAGCCGTCGATATCTGATCTAGAAGCCAAGAACTGCATAGGAAAAAGTCTATCCTAGAGTAAGAATTGTGCACGGGGGAATAAAAGGTAAAATCCTTATCCCCAGAGTGTAAGGAGCACCACACATCAAATAGGTCTGTGTGAGCCAGGAGGGAATAGAAATGGTTCGCAGTTACAAAGGAGGCTTTATCCAAACAGCGCCCCTGAGGGATACGTTTATCTAAGTTTGGGTCCAGGACCATATTGAAATCTCCTGCAACTAGTAGTGATCCTTTTTTGAGTTTGTGTAGCTTGGTAAGAAATTTTCTAAGGTGTCTAATCTGTTTCGTATTAGGGCTATAATAAGAGGCTAGCGTGTATATCCTGTCATTCAGTTTACATACCAAAATTAAATAACGACCCTGAGGATCAGCCTCCATATGTAAATGTTCAAATGATATATCTTTATGGAGCAGGATAGCAACTCCCCTCGATTTTTTAGTATAGGATGCCGAAAAAATGTTCGGATATAGGGAGGATCTCAACAATATTGGTTTATCAGTTACACAATGAGTTTCCTGCAAGAAAACTATCTTAGCCTGCAGGGATTTGAGAGAGCGGAGGAGTAGGCTCCGTTTAGTTGGGGAATTAAGACCTCTAACATTGTGAGATACACATGTAGTAGCCATCGTCAAGCGGGGAGAGGGGGGGAAGAGAGAGAGGAAAAAAAAGGGGGGGGAGTGAAAGGGAGAGGGGAAGGGGGGAAGGGGAAGAGAGGAAAATAGAAGAAGGGAAAAGAAACGAGGTACCAAGAAAAGAAGGGGGAAGGGAACAGGGAATACGACAGGGGATGCGAAAAGGAAGGATAGTTAGCAGGTAGAAAGGTATCAAAAGAAAAAAGGAGTTAAAGATGGGAACTAGAGTCAGGATAATACTCGACTTGAGAGTAACCTGGAGAAGGCATCAGTTAGTAAGGATATTTAACACCTAGGGAGCCACGGACACAGGGATATCTATAACATGCGGTATATTGCAAGGGAAACCGCGATTAGGATTCTGAACAAAAAGGAAATTATTTTAATCTAAAACGTCAGTGGGAGCAATTGACAAGTAAGTTCAGGCCTAGTTGGGGTGGGGAGCTGGATGGAGCCAGCCAGGCCAGAAGAAGCAAGCAGAAAGAGACAAGGAAAGCAAAAAAAAAAAAAAAAAAAAAAAAAAGAAGGAGAATAAGAAAGAACCCCACTCTATATTCAACAGCAAGGCGAACAAGGGGAGAGGAAAGCGAGTTAAATGGATAGATAGATAAATAAATAACTAGGATAGTCCAAAATATAAATCTGGTGTATATATCCAAGAAGTGAATGTGCTGATGTGACAGTCTTGATAAAGGCCTGGTATCAGGCCGAAACGCGTAAACATATAATAGGTGAGATACCTTTAATAAGGAGTTTACAAATTGTTTACAGTATTGTTTTTCTTTCTTTCTTTTATAGGAATTTTTAGGTATTACCACTTATGAACTACCTCCACTCTTATCTTCTAACACATTTTTTATCACATTTTTGATCACCAAATTTTGTTTTTGTTTTTTATATATTTTTTTATATATTTTTATACTTTTCAAATATCACATATTTTTGCTTTTATTGTTTTTGGCATTTGTGTATTTTTTTTTCTTTTTTCAAAGCTTGGATTATCTTTTGTCTATCAGAATCATTGGAGATCACAATTTCTTTTTTCAACACTAGAAAACTAAAGAGCATCTTTTTCACCTAGACTATTTACTTGGACACATCAGCAGATTCACTTCTTGGATATATACACCAGATTTATAATTTGGACTATCCTAGTTATTGGGATTCTTTTACTGGATGGTTTACTGTTATCCACTTCTGGAACAGTTTCATTCAGAAACAGTATTTCATAACTCTTTCCTATATGCCGTGGTTTTAACTACATGTCAACATCATTATTGTTATTACCTTTTTTACTACAAAAATTAATGTATTCATGGATCCATGATTTTTAAATATGTTATACTTTGTTATATACCTTTTATGATTGTGTAAAAATTAAATTGTTTATTGTATACATTCACCTCTGCCTTTTATGCGCTCACTTCTTTCAGGAGTTCCGAGTTTTAACAGACCTGGTAAATCTCAGCTGCATCGGTCACCCTTTCAGGATCTCTTTTGGGGTCAGTACTCCTGTCTATAAATTAGCTGTCCTGATTGTGCTGCCTCACTGACAGCACCATGCGCGAGGGAAAAGAGAAGGGGAGGGGAAAGTTTTTTGTAAGGCAATTAGTTTAAAGGAGCGATGCTGTCACACTGGTAGTTCTGTTCCTGTATTCTTTCAAAGCTGCAGTAGATGATATGTGTACAATAAATGACTGCCTTACACTATTGCTGGGCTGATCTCTCTTTCCACTCTCTTCCTCTGACTGTCCTGCACTGCCGCTGGCTCCTCCCTCTTCCTCTCCGGTCATGTTCCTGGTGCTGTAACCGCTTAGGAACATGACTGAGGCTGAAGAACTGGAGCGTGATGGATGGTTGTAGCACACAAGGGGGAAGTGTGGCCAAGTTTAGGTGGCCAGCAGTAAAATGTATTTTTTTTTTTTTTTTTTAAATCGCTATGTGAAACAAAATTTGCAGATGCAGTCAGTAACTCTCTCGTGCCCCTCACTGCAGTGCGCCTGCAGGCACATGCCTACTGTGCCTAATGGTAAATCCAGCTCTGACAGGAAGGTACGCATCTGCATAGACTTGAAATGGCTGAATGAGGCAGTGAAAAGAGAGAGATACGTGCTGCCGACGCTTGAAGACATAGCTCTGAAACTGGCTGGGTCGAAGTTCTTCTCTACCCTGGATGCTTCAAGCGGCTTTCGGCAGATACCTCTAGATCCAAATTGCCACAAACTGACTACCTTTATTACACCAGTAGGTCGGTTTTGTTTTTCCAGACTCCCCTTCGTAATATCCTCTGATCCTGAAATCTTTCAAAGAGAGATGAGTTCCCTCTTAAGGGACCATGAGGGCACGGCAGTCGTCATGGATGACATTTTAGTGTATGGGTCTACACTGGAAGAACATGATCAGCGATTGAGCTGTGTGCTGCAGACCATTAGAGAGTCCAGGCTGAAATGAAATAAAGAGAAATGTCACTTTTGAAAATCTGAGTTATGTTATTTTGGGCGTATAATCAATGGAGATGGCATCAAGCCGGAATCCTGATAAAATCCTTGCTATTGAACAGATGAAAATTCCTTCTAATGTACATGAGCTGAGACAAATATTGGGTCTTGTGAATTATGTGGGAAGGTTCCTACCAGATTTATCCACAGTACTCCACCCTATCACTGAGTTGTTGAAGAAAGATGTCGCCTGTGTCTGGGGACCTCCACAGGAAGAAGCCTTTATGCAGGTCAAGTCTCTGCTGGGGTCTACCCCAGTGTTGGGGTTCTACAACCATTTGAGAAAGACCGTGGTTAGTGCTGATGCGAGCAGTTATAGGCTAGGGGCTGCCCTCTTGCAGCTAAATGAGAACAAACTACAGCCCATCGCCTACTGCTCCTGTACACTGACAGCTGCAGAATCGAAATACGCCCAAATTGAGAAAGAGTGCCTGGCTGCAGCTTGGGTCTGTGAACGCTTCCAGCATTACCTAATGGGTTTAGAGAAATTTAGTTTTGAAACTGACCATAAACCACTAGTACCTTTCATCAATTTCTATGATATTGACAAGACAACCTAAGATGCCAGAGACTTCTGATGAGGCTGCTCAGGTTCAATGTTCATGCAGTGCATGTGCCGGGGAAACAACTGGTTGTGGCAGATACACTTACCAGGCCCCCACTGGCTGCTGCTGAAGAATCTTCAACTGAATCAGATGTGAAAGTGAACATAGATTCAGTTCTGGCATCTAAATCCATCTCTTCAAGGAAGCTAGAGTAAATAAGAAAGTAGACATGTTTAGATACATATCTGCAAGAGGTTATTAAATACATAAAGAGAGTTGGCCCGAGAGCCGGGCAGCCTGGATGTTTTTGAGTTCTTACCAGTCAGAGGGGTCACAGCTTACGGAGCTGGATGATTTAGTGCTGTTCCAAGACCGCATTGTTATTCCTGTTAGCATGTGGCAGGAGATGTTAAGCAGGGTTCACGATGACCACTAAGGCATTACAAAGTGCAGAGAAAGGGCAGCTACGGCGGTATGGTGGCCTGGGATTAGCACCGACATTGCAAGCCACGTGTCAAAATGTGCCTTTTGCCGGGAACGCCAGCCTACTCAGAGAAGAGAGCCCTTAATTTCTACCCAACTGCCCATAGCAGAACATAGCTGCAGATGATGAAGTACCTAGTCGTGATTGACTACTATTTCATGTATTTGAAGATTGCACCCTTGAATGAGATCACCAGTCAAGCCGTTATCACTCGGCTCAAGAGCTTGTTTGCCCGGTGGAGCATACCAATGGAGTTAGTGAGTGATAACGGAATGCAGTTTGCTTCCATAGAGTTCAGTTCTTTCAGCAGTGAATATGATTTCATCCATTCTACGTCAAGTCCGCATTACCCGCAGGCCAATGGAATGGCCAAAAGAGCAGTTCTAACAACCAAGTTCATTTTGAAGCAATCTGAGCCGTACCTAGCTCTCTTGGCCTATAGGGAGACTCCCATCCAAGCCACAGGCTTAAAGGGACAGTATACACCAGAATTGTAATGGTTTAAAAAGATAGTTAATCCCTTTATTACCCATTCCCTAGTTTTGCACAACCAACACAGTTATATAAATATACTTTTTACCTCTGTGATTACCTTGTATCTAAGCCTCTGGAAACTGCCCCCTTATTTCAGTTCTTTTGACAGACATCCATTTTAGCCAATCAGAGCTGGCTCATCTGAACTCCATGTGCGTGAGCGCAGTATTATTTATATGACACACATGAACTAACACCCTCTAGTGGTGAAAAACTGTCAAAATACCCTGAGAGAAGAGGCGGACTTCAAGGGCTTAGGAATTAGCATATGAACCTCCTAGGTTTAGCTTTCAGCTAAGAATACCAAGAGAACAGAGCAAAATTGGTGATAAAAGTAAATTGGAAAATTGTTTAAAATGACTTTCTCTATCTGAATCATGAAAGTTTATTTTGGACTAGACTATCCCTTTAAGCCCGGCACAGTTGATGCTAGCTAGGATGTCATATTACACTACACTACCCTATGTGGGTGTTTTCCAGCCAGCCCACTCTGTTCCTCGGGATGAGGTCCTTTGGAGGGATGAAGAAGCGAAAAGGTGCTACTGATTCTTCTATGACAGAAAACACTCTGTGAGGCCCTTGCAGGAGCTGAATTTGGGCCAAAATGTCAGAGTTAAGCTGGATGATGAAAAGAAATTGAAAACACCTGCTATGGTAATAGGACGCTCTCCAGAACCAAGGTCTTATGTAGTCCTTACTGATGGAGGGACAGTCACACGTTGAAATAGAAGACATCTTCAGCCAGTACCTGAGAGTTTGAGACTGGATGTCTCAGAGCCACAGCCGGTGGGATCTCCTGTTTTAAGCGGGGTAACTTCCCCTCAGCAAGACTACAGTGGGGATACTTTCTCTAAGGCCTGGGATAGAGAGAAGAGAGTCCCGAAGGCGCCAAGGGGGTCTAGGTGGGACCGTTGATGTAAGTGAGAGTTGGATAGTAATGGGAGAGTGGTCGGACCAGGTACAACTACCAATTAAAGCCGTCGATATCTGATCTAGAAGCCAAGAACTGCATAGGAAAAAGTCTATCCTAGAGTAAGAATTGTGCACGGGGGAATAAAAGGTAAAATCCTTATCCCCAGAGTGTAAGGAGCGCCACACATCAAATAGGTCTGTGTGAGCCAGGAGGGAATAGAAATGGTTCGCAGTTACAAAGGAGGCTTTATCCAAACAGCGCCCCTGAGGGATACGTTTATCTAAGTTTGGGTCCAGGACCATATTGAAATCTCCTGCAACTAGTAGTGATCCTTTTTTGAGTTTGTGTAGCTTGGTAAGAAATTTTCTAAGGTGTCTAATCTGTTTCGTATTAGGGCTATAATAAGAGGCTAGCGTGTATATCCTGTCATTCAGTTTACATACCAAAATTAAATAACGACCCTGAGGATCAGCCTCCATATGTAAATGTTCAAATGATATATCTTTATGGAGCAGGATAGCAACTCCCCTCGATTTTTTAGTATAGGATGCCGAAAAAATGTTCGGATATAGGGAGGATCTCAACAATATTGGTTTATCAGTTACCCAATGAGTTTCCTGCAAGAAAACTATCTTAGCCTGCAGGGATTTGAGAGAGCGGAGGAGTAGGCTCCGTTTAGTTGGGGAATTAAGACCTCTAACATTGTGAGATACACATGTAGTAGCCATCGTCAAGCGGGGAGAGGGGGGGAAGAGAGAGAGGAAAAAAAAGGGGGGGGAGTGAAAGGGAGAGGGGAAGGGGGGAAGGGGAAGAGAGGAAAATAGAAGAAGGGAAAAGAAACGAGGTACCAAGAAAAGAAGGGGGAAGGGAACAGGGAATACGACAGGGGATGCGAAAAGGAAGGATAGTAAGCAGGTAGAAAGGTATCAAAAGAAAAAAGGAGTTAAAGATGGGAACTAGAGTCAGGATAATACTCGACTTGAGAGTAACCTGGAGAAGGCATCAGTTAGTAAGGATATTTAACACCTAGGGAGCCACGGACACAGGGATATCTATAACATGCGGTATATTGCAAGGGAAACCGCGATTAGGATTCTGAACAAAAAGGAAATTATTTTAATCTAAAACGTCAGTGGGAGCAATTGACAAGTAAGTTCAGGCCTAGTTGGGGTGGGGAGCTGGATGGAGCCAGCCAGGCCAGAAGAAGCAAGCAGAAAGAGACAAGGAAAGCAAAAAAAAAAAAAAAAAAAAAAAAAAAGGAGAATAAGAAAGAACCCCACTCTATATTCAACAGCAAGGCGAACAAGGGGAGAGGAAAGCGAGTTAAATGGATAGATAGATAAATAAATAACTAGGATAGTCCAAAATATAAATCTGGTGTATATATCCAAGAAGTGAATGTGCTGATGTGACAGTCTTGATAAAGGCCTGGTATCAGGCCGAAACGCGTAAACATATAATAGGTGAGATACCTTTAATAAGGAGTTTACAAATTGTTTACAGTATTGTTTTTCTTTCTTTCTTTTATAGGAATTTTTAGGTATTACCACTTATGAACTACCTCCACTCTTATCTTCTAACACATTTTTTATCACATTTTTGATCACCAAATTTTGTTTTTGTTTTTTATATATTTTTTTATATATTTTTATACTTTTCAAATATCACATATTTTTGCTTTTATTGTTTTTGGCATTTGTGTATTTTTTTTTCTTTTTTCAAAGCTTGGATTATCTTTTGTCTATCAGAATCATTGGAGATCACAATTTCTTTTTTCAACACTAGAAAACTAAAGAGCATCTTTTTCACCTAGACTATTTACTTGGACACATCAGCAGATTCACTTCTTGGATATATACACCAGATTTATAATTTGGACTATCCTAGTTATTGGGATTCTTTTACTGGATGGTTTACTGTTATCCACTTCTGGAACAGTTTCATTCAGAAACAGTATTTCATAACTCTTTCCTATATGCCGTGGTTTTAACTACATGTCAACATCATTATTGTTATTACCTTTTTTACTACAAAAATTAATGTATTCATGGATCCATGATTTTTAAATATGTTATACTTTGTTATATACCTTTTATGATTGTGTAAAAATTAAATTGTTTATTGTATACATTCACCTCTGCCTTTTATGCGCTCACTTCTTTCAGGAGTTCCGAGTTTTAACAGACCTGGTAAATCTCAGCTGCATCGGTCACCCTTTCAGGATCTCTTTTGGGGTCAGTACTCCTGTCTATAAATTAGCTGTCCTGATTGTGCTGCCTCACTGACAGCACCATGCGCGAGGGAAAAGAGAAGGGGAGGGGAAAGTTTTTTGTAAGGCAATTAGTTTAAAGGAGCGATGCTGTCACACTGGTAGTTCTGTTCCTGTATTCTTTCAAAGCTGCAGTAGATGATATGTGTACAATAAATGACTGCCTTACACTATTGCTGGGCTGATCTCTCTTTCCACTCTCTTCCTCTGACTGTCCTGCACTGCCGCTGGCTCCTCCCTCTTCCTCTCCGGTCATGTTCCTGGTGCTGTAACCGCTTAGGAACATGACTGAGGCTGAAGAACTGGAGCGTGATGGATGGTTGTAGCACACAAGGGGGAAGTGTGGCCAAGTTTAGGTGGCCAGCAGTAAAATGTATTTTTTTTTTTTTTTTAAATCGCTATGTGAAACAAAATTTGCAGATGCAGTCAGTAACTCTCTCGTGCCCCTCACTGCAGTGCGCCTGCAGGCACATGCCTACTGTGCCTAATGGTAAATCCAGCTCTGACAGGAAGGTACGCATCTGCATAGACTTGAAATGGCTGAATGAGGCAGTGAAAAGAGAGAGATACGTGCTGCCGACGCTTGAAGACATAGCTCTGAAACTGGCTGGGTCGAAGTTCTTCTCTACCCTGGATGCTTCAAGCGGCTTTCGGCAGATACCTCTAGATCCAAATTGCCACAAACTGACTACCTTTATTACACCAGTAGGTCGGTTTTCAGGATCAGAGGATATTACGAAGGGGAGTCTGGAAAAACAAAACCGACCTACTGGTGTAATAAAGGTAGTCAGTTTGTGGCAATGAGTTCCCTCTTAAGGGACCATGAGGGCACGGCAGTCGTCATGGATGACATTTTAGTGTATGGGTCTACACTGGAAGAACATGATCAGCGATTGAGCTGTGTGCTGCAGACCATTAGAGAGTCCAGGCTGAAATGAAATAAAGAGAAATGTCACTTTGGAAAATCTGAGTTATGTTATTTTGGGCGTATAATCAATGGAGATGGCATCAAGCCGGAATCCTGATAAAATCCTTGCTATTGAACAGATGAAAATTCCTTCTAATGTACATGAGCTGAGACAAATATTGGGTCTTGTGAATTATGTGGGAAGGTTCCTACCAGATTTATCCACAGTACTCCACCCTATCACTGAGTTGTTGAAGAAAGATGTCGCCTGTGTCTGGGGACCTCCACAGGAAGAAGCCTTTATGCAGGTCAAGTCTCTGCTGGGGTCTACCCCAGTGTTGGGGTTCTACAACCATTTGAGAAAGACCGTGGTTAGTGCTGATGCGAGCAGTTATAGGCTAGGGGCTGCCCTCTTGCAGCTAAATGAGAACAAACTACAGCCCATCGCCTACTGCTCCTGTACACTGACAGCTGCAGAATCGAAATACGCCCAAATTGAGAAAGAGTGCCTGGCTGCAGCTTGGGTCTGTGAACGCTTCCAGCATTACCTAATGGGTTTAGAGAAATTTAGTTTTGAAACTGACCATAAACCACTAGTACCTTTCATCAATTTCTATGATATTGACAAGACAACCTAAGATGCCAGAGACTTCTGATGAGGCTGCTCAGGTTCAATGTTCATGCAGTGCATGTGCCGGGGAAACAACTGGTTGTGGCAGATACACTTACCAGGCCCCCACTGGCTGCTGCTGAAGAATCTTCAACTGAATCAGATGTGAAAGTGAACATAGATTCAGTTCTGGCATCTAAATCCATCTCTTCAAGGAAGCTAGAGTAAATAAGAAAGTAGACATGTTTAGATACATATCTGCAAGAGGTTATTAAATACATAAAGAGAGTTGGCCCGAGAGCCGGGCAGCCTGGATGTTTTTGAGTTCTTACCAGTCAGAGGGGTCACAGCTTACGGAGCTGGATGATTTAGTGCTGTTCCAAGACCGCATTGTTATTCCTGTTAGCATGTGGCAGGAGATGTTAAGCAGGGTTCACGATGACCACTAAGGCATTACAAAGTGCAGAGAAAGGGCAGCTACGGCGGTATGGTGGCCTGGGATTAGCACCGACATTGCAAGCCACGTGTCAAAATGTGCCTTTTGCCGGGAACGCCAGCCTACTCAGAGAAGAGAGCCCTTAATTTCTACCCAACTGCCCATAGCAGAACATAGCTGCAGATGATGAAGTACCTAGTCGTGATTGACTACTATTTCATGTATTTGAAGATTGCACCCTTGAATGAGATCACCAGTCAAGCCGTTATCACTCGGCTCAAGAGCTTGTTTGCCCGGTGGAGCATACCAATGGAGTTAGTGAGTGATAACGGAATGCAGTTTGCTTCCATAGAGTTCAGTTCTTTCAGCAGTGAATATGATTTCATCCATTCTACGTCAAGTCCGCATTACCCGCAGGCCAATGGAATGGCCAAAAGAGCAGTTCTAACAACCAAGTTCATTTTGAAGCAATCTGAGCCGTACCTAGCTCTCTTGGCCTATAGGGAGACTCCCATCCAAGCCACAGGCTTAAAGGGACAGTATACACCAGAATTGTAATGGTTTAAAAAGATAGTTAATCCCTTTATTACCCATTCCCTAGTTTTGCACAACCAACACAGTTATATAAATATACTTTTTACCTCTGTGATTACCTTGTATCTAAGCCTCTGGAAACTGCCCCCTTATTTCAGTTCTTTTGACAGACATCCATTTTAGCCAATCAGAGCTGGCTCATCTGAACTCCATGTGCGTGAGCGCAGTATTATTTATATGACACACATGAACTAACACCCTCTAGTGGTGAAAAACTGTCAAAATACCCTGAGAGAAGAGGCGGACTTCAAGGGCTTAGGAATTAGCATATGAACCTCCTAGGTTTAGCTTTCAGCTAAGAATACCAAGAGAACAGAGCAAAATTGGTGATAAAAGTAAATTGGAAAATTGTTTAAAATGACTTTCTCTATCTGAATCATGAAAGTTTATTTTGGACTAGACTATCCCTTTAAGCCAGGCACAGTTGATGCTAGCTAGGATGTCATATTACACTACACTACCCTATGTGGGTGTTTTCCAGCCAGCCCACTCTGTTCCTCGGGATGAGGTCCTTTGGAGGGATGAAGAAGCGAAAAGGTGCTACTGATTCTTCTATGACAGAAAACACTCTGTGAGGCCCTTGCAGGAGCTGAATTTGGGCCAAAATGTCAGAGTTAAGCTGGATGATGAAAAGAAATTGAAAACACCTGCTATGGTAATAGGACGCTCTCCAGAACCAAGGTCTTATGTAGTCCTTACTGATGGAGGGACAGTCACACGTTGAAATAGAAGACATCTTCAGCCAGTACCTGAGAGTTTGAGACTGGATGTCTCAGAGCCACAGCCGGTGGGATCTCCTGTTTTAAGCGGGGTAACTTCCCCTCAGCAAGACTACAGTGGGGATACTTTCTCTAAGGCCTGGGATAGAGAGAAGAGAGTCCCGAAGGCGCCAAGGGGGTCTAGGTGGGACCGTTGATGTAAGTGAGAGTTGGATAGTAATGGGAGAGTGGTCGGACCAGGTACAACTACCAATTAAAGCCGTCGATATCTGATCTAGAAGCCAAGAACTGCATAGGAAAAAGTCTATCCTAGAGTAAGAATTGTGCACGGGGGAATAAAAGGTAAAATCCTTATCCCCAGAGTGTAAGGAGCGCCACACATCAAATAGGTCTGTGTGAGCCAGGAGGGAATAGAAATGGTTCGCAGTTACAAAGGAGGCTTTATCCAAACAGCGCCCCTGAGGGATACGTTTATCTAAGTTTGGGTCCAGGACCATATTGAAATCTCCTGCAACTAGTAGTGATCCTTTTTTGAGTTTGTGTAGCTTGGTAAGAAATTTTCTAAGGTGTCTAATCTGTTTCGTATTAGGGCTATAATAAGAGGCTAGCGTGTATATCCTGTCATTCAGTTTACATACCAAAATTAAATAACGACCCTGAGGATCAGCCTCCATATGTAAATGTTCAAATGATATATCTTTATGGAGCAGGATAGCAACTCCCCTCGATTTTTTAGTATAGGATGCCGAAAAAATGTTCGGATATAGGGAGGATCTCAACAATATTGGTTTATCAGTTACCCAATGAGTTTCCTGCAAGAAAACTATCTTAGCCTGCAGGGATTTGAGAGAGCGGAGGAGTAGGCTCCGTTTAGTTGGGGAATTAAGACCTCTAACATTGTGAGATACACATGTAGTAGCCATCGTCAAGCGGGGAGAGGGGGGGAAGAGAGAGAGGAAAAAAAAGGGGGGGGAGTGAAAGGGAGAGGGGAAGGGGGGAAGGGGAAGAGAGGAAAATAGAAGAAGGGAAAAGAAACGAGGTACCAAGAAAAGAAGGGGGAAGGGAACAGGGAATACGACAGGGGATGCGAAAAGGAAGGATAGTTAGCAGGTAGAAAGGTATCAAAAGAAAAAAGGAGTTAAAGATGGGAACTAGAGTCAGGATAATACTCGACTTGAGAGTAACCTGGAGAAGGCATCAGTTAGTAAGGATATTTAACACCTAGGGAGCCACGGACACAGGGATATCTATAACATGCGGTATATTGCAAGGGAAACCGCGATTAGGATTCTGAACAAAAAGGAAATTATTTTAATCTAAAACGTCAGTGGGAGCAATTGACAAGTAAGTTCAGGCCTAGTTGGGGTGGGGAGCTGGATGGAGCCAGCCAGGCCAGAAGAAGCAAGCAGAAAGAGACAAGGAAAGCAAAAAAAAAAAAAAAAAAAAAAAAAGAAGGAGAATAAGAAAGAACCCCACTCTATATTCAACAGCAAGGCGAACAAGGGGAGAGGAAAGCGAGTTAAATGGATAGATAGATAAATAAATAACTAGGATAGTCCAAAATATAAATCTGGTGTATATATCCAAGAAGTGAATGTGCTGATGTGACAGTCTTGATAAAGGCCTGGTATCAGGCCGAAACGCGTAAACATATAATAGGTGAGATACCTTTAATAAGGAGTTTACAAATTGTTTACAGTATTGTTTTTCTTTCTTTCTTTTATAGGAATTTTTAGGTATTACCACTTATGAACTACCTCCACTCTTATCTTCTAACACATTTTTTATCACATTTTTGATCACCAAATTTTGTTTTTGTTTTTTATATATTTTTTTATATATTTTTATACTTTTCAAATATCACATATTTTTGCTTTTATTGTTTTTGGCATTTGTGTATTTTTTTTTCTTTTTTCAAAGCTTGGATTATCTTTTGTCTATCAGAATCATTGGAGATCACAATTTCTTTTTTCAACACTAGAAAACTAAAGAGCATCTTTTTCACCTAGACTATTTACTTGGACACATCAGCAGATTCACTTCTTGGATATATACACCAGATTTATAATTTGGACTATCCTAGTTATTGGGATTCTTTTACTGGATGGTTTACTGTTATCCACTTCTGGAACAGTTTCATTCAGAAACAGTATTTCATAACTCTTTCCTATATGCCGTGGTTTTAACTACATGTCAACATCATTATTGTTATTACCTTTTTTACTACAAAAATTAATGTATTCATGGATCCATGATTTTTAAATATGTTATACTTTGTTATATACCTTTTATGATTGTGTAAAAATTAAATTGTTTATTGTATACATTCACCTCTGCCTTTTATGCGCTCACTTCTTTCAGGAGTTCCGAGTTTTAACAGACCTGGTAAATCTCAGCTGCATCGGTCACCCTTTCAGGATCTCTTTTGGGGTCAGTACTCCTGTCTATAAATTAGCTGTCCTGATTGTGCTGCCTCACTGACAGCACCATGCGCGAGGGAAAAGAGAAGGGGAGGGGAAAGTTTTTTGTAAGGCAATTAGTTTAAAGGAGCGATGCTGTCACACTGGTAGTTCTGTTCCTGTATTCTTTCAAAGCTGCAGTAGATGATATGTGTACAATAAATGACTGCCTTACACTATTGCTGGGCTGATCTCTCTTTCCACTCTCTTCCTCTGACTGTCCTGCACTGCCGCTGGCTCCTCCCTCTTCCTCTCCGGTCATGTTCCTGGTGCTGTAACCGCTTAGGAACATGACTGAGGCTGAAGAACTGGAGCGTGATGGATGGTTGTAGCACACAAGGGGGAAGTGTGGCCAAGTTTAGGTGGCCAGCAGTAAAATGTATTTTTTTTTTTTTTTTTAAATCGCTATGTGAAACAAAATTTGCAGATGCAGTCAGTAACTCTCTCGTGCCCCTCACTGCAGTGCGCCTGCAGGCACATGCCTACTGTGCCTAATGGTAAATCCAGCTCTGACAGGAAGGTACGCATCTGCATAGACTTGAAATGGCTGAATGAGGCAGTGAAAAGAGAGAGATACGTGCTGCCGACGCTTGAAGACATAGCTCTGAAACTGGCTGGGTCGAAGTTCTTCTCTACCCTGGATGCTTCAAGCGGCTTTCGGCAGATACCTCTAGATCCAAATTGCCACAAACTGACTACCTTTATTACACCAGTAGGTCGGTTTTGTTTTTCCAGACTCCCCTTCGTAATATCCTCTGATCCTGAAATCTTTCAAAGAGAGATGAGTTCCCTCTTAAGGGACCATGAGGGCACGGCAGTCGTCATGGATGACATTTTAGTGTATGGGTCTACACTGGAAGAACATGATCAGCGATTGAGCTGTGTGCTGCAGACCATTAGAGAGTCCAGGCTGAAATGAAATAAAGAGAAATGTCACTTTGGAAAATCTGAGTTATGTTATTTTGGGCGTATAATCAATGGAGATGGCATCAAGCCGGAATCCTGATAAAATCCTTGCTATTGAACAGATGAAAATTCCTTCTAATGTACATGAGCTGAGACAAATATTGGGTCTTGTGAATTATGTGGGAAGGTTCCTACCAGATTTATCCACAGTACTCCACCCTATCACTGAGTTGTTGAAGAAAGATGTCGCCTGTGTCTGGGGACCTCCACAGGAAGAAGCCTTTATGCAGGTCAAGTCTCTGCTGGGGTCTACCCCAGTGTTGGGGTTCTACAACCATTTGAGAAAGACCGTGGTTAGTGCTGATGCGAGCAGTTATAGGCTAGGGGCTGCCCTCTTGCAGCTAAATGAGAACAAACTACAGCCCATCGCCTACTGCTCCTGTACACTGACAGCTGCAGAATCGAAATACGCCCAAATTGAGAAAGAGTGCCTGGCTGCAGCTTGGGTCTGTGAACGCTTCCAGCATTACCTAATGGGTTTAGAGAAATTTAGTTTTGAAACTGACCATAAACCACTAGTACCTTTCATCAATTTCTATGATATTGACAAGACAACCTAAGATGCCAGAGACTTCTGATGAGGCTGCTCAGGTTCAATGTTCATGCAGTGCATGTGCCGGGGAAACAACTGGTTGTGGCAGATACACTTACCAGGCCCCCACTGGCTGCTGCTGAAGAATCTTCAACTGAATCAGATGTGAAAGTGAACATAGATTCAGTTCTGGCATCTAAATCCATCTCTTCAAGGAAGCTAGAGTAAATAAGAAAGTAGACATGTTTAGATACATATCTGCAAGAGGTTATTAAATACATAAAGAGAGTTGGCCCGAGAGCCGGGCAGCCTGGATGTTTTTGAGTTCTTACCAGTCAGAGGGGTCACAGCTTACGGAGCTGGATGATTTAGTGCTGTTCCAAGACCGCATTGTTATTCCTGTTAGCATGTGGCAGGAGATGTTAAGCAGGGTTCACGATGACCACTAAGGCATTACAAAGTGCAGAGAAAGGGCAGCTACGGCGGTATGGTGGCCTGGGATTAGCACCTACATTGCAAGCCACGTGTCAAAATGTGCCTTTTGCCGGGAACGCCAGCCTACTCAGAGAAGAGAGCCCTTAATTTCTACCCAACTGCCCATAGCAGAACATAGCTGCAGATGATGAAGTACCTAGTCGTGATTGACTACTATTTCATGTATTTGAAGATTGCACCCTTGAATGAGATCACCAGTCAAGCCGTTATCACTCGGCTCAAGAGCTTGTTTGCCCGGTGGAGCATACCAATGGAGTTAGTGAGTGATAACGGAATGCAGTTTGCTTCCATAGAGTTCAGTTCTTTCAGCAGTGAATATGATTTCATCCATTCTACGTCAAGTCCGCATTACCCGCAGGCCAATGGAATGGCCAAAAGAGCAGTTCTAACAACCAAGTTCATTTTGAAGCAATCTGAGCCGTACCTAGCTCTCTTGGCCTATAGGGAGACTCCCATCCAAGCCACAGGCTTAAAGGGACAGTATACACCAGAATTGTAATGGTTTAAAAAGATAGTTAATCCCTTTATTACCCATTCCCTAGTTTTGCACAACCAACACAGTTATATAAATATACTTTTTACCTCTGTGATTACCTTGTATCTAAGCCTCTGGAAACTGCCCCCTTATTTCAGTTCTTTTGACAGACATCCATTTTAGCCAATCAGAGCTGGCTCATCTGAACTCCATGTGCGTGAGCGCAGTATTATTTATATGACACACATGAACTAACACCCTCTAGTGGTGAAAAACTGTCAAAATACCCTGAGAGAAGAGGCGGACTTCAAGGGCTTAGGAATTAGCATATGAACCTCCTAGGTTTAGCTTTCAGCTAAGAATACCAAGAGAACAGAGCAAAATTGGTGATAAAAGTAAATTGGAAAATTGTTTAAAATGACTTTCTCTATCTGAATCATGAAAGTTTATTTTGGACTAGACTATCCCTTTAAGCCAGGCACAGTTGATGCTAGCTAGGATGTCATATTACACTACACTACCCTATGTGGGTGTTTTCCAGCCAGCCCACTCTGTTCCTCGGGATGAGGTCCTTTGGAGGGATGAAGAAGCGAAAAGGTGCTACTGATTCTTCTATGACAGAAAACACTCTGTGAGGCCCTTGCAGGAGCTGAATTTGGGCCAAAATGTCAGAGTTAAGCTGGATGATGAAAAGAAATTGAAAACACCTGCTATGGTAATAGGACGCTCTCCAGAACCAAGGTCTTATGTAGTCCTTACTGATGGAGGGACAGTCACACGTTGAAATAGAAGACATCTTCAGCCAGTACCTGAGAGTTTGAGACTGGATGTCTCAGAGCCACAGCCGGTGGGATCTCCTGTTTTAAGCGGGGTAACTTCCCCTCAGCAAGACTACAGTGGGGATACTTTCTCTAAGGCCTGGGATAGAGAGAAGAGAGTCCCGAAGGCGCCAAGGGGGTCTAGGTGGGACCGTTGATGTAAGTGAGAGTTGGATAGTAATGGGAGAGTGGTCGGACCAGGTACAACTACCAATTAAAGCCGTCGATATCTGATCTAGAAGCCAAGAACTGCATAGGAAAAAGTCTATCCTAGAGTAAGAATTGTGCACGGGGGAATAAAAGGTAAAATCCTTATCCCCAGAGTGTAAGGAGCGCCACACATCAAATAGGTCTGTGTGAGCCAGGAGGGAATAGAAATGGTTCGCAGTTACAAAGGAGGCTTTATCCAAACAGCGCCCCTGAGGGATACGTTTATCTAAGTTTGGGTCCAGGACCATATTGAAATCTCCTGCAACTAGTAGTGATCCTTTTTTGAGTTTGTGTAGCTTGGTAAGAAATTTTCTAAGGTGTCTAATCTGTTTCGTATTAGGGCTATAATAAGAGGCTAGCGTGTATATCCTGTCATTCAGTTTACATACCAAAATTAAATAACGACCCTGAGGATCAGCCTCCATATGTAAATGTTCAAATGATATATCTTTATGGAGCAGGATAGCAACTCCCCTCGATTTTTTAGTATAGGATGCCGAAAAAATGTTCGGATATAGGGAGGATCTCAACAATATTGGTTTATCAGTTACCCAATGAGTTTCCTGCAAGAAAACTATCTTAGCCTGCAGGGATTTGAGAGAGCGGAGGAGTAGGCTCCGTTTAGTTGGGGAATTAAGACCTCTAACATTGTGAGATACACATGTAGTAGCCATCGTCAAGCGGGGAGAGGGGGGGAAGAGAGAGAGGAAAAAAAAGGGGGGGGAGTGAAAGGGAGAGGGGAAGGGGGGAAGGGGAAGAGAGGAAAATAGAAGAAGGGAAAAGAAACGAGGTACCAAGAAAAGAAGGGGGAAGGGAACAGGGAATACGACAGGGGATGCGAAAAGGAAGGATAGTTAGCAGGTAGAAAGGTATCAAAAGAAAAAAGGAGTTAAAGATGGGAACTAGAGTCAGGATAATACTCGACTTGAGAGTAACCTGGAGAAGGCATCAGTTAGTAAGGATATTTAACACCTAGGGAGCCACGGACACAGGGATATCTATAACATGCGGTATATTGCAAGGGAAACCGCGATTAGGATTCTGAACAAAAAGGAAATTATTTTAATCTAAAACGTCAGTGGGAGCAATTGACAAGTAAGTTCAGGCCTAGTTGGGGTGGGGAGCTGGATGGAGCCAGCCAGGCCAGAAGAAGCAAGCAGAAAGAGACAAGGAAAGCAAAAAAAAAAAAAAAAAAAAAAAAGAAGGAGAATAAGAAAGAACCCCACTCTATATTCAACAGCAAGGCGAACAAGGGGAGAGGAAAGCGAGTTAAATGGATAGATAGATAAATAAATAACTAGGATAGTCCAAAATATAAATCTGGTGTATATATCCAAGAAGTGAATGTGCTGATGTGACAGTCTTGATAAAGGCCTGGTATCAGGCCGAAACGCGTAAACATATAATAGGTGAGATACCTTTAATAAGGAGTTTACAAATTGTTTACAGTATTGTTTTTCTTTCTTTCTTTTATAGGAATTTTTAGGTATTACCACTTATGAACTACCTCCACTCTTATCTTCTAACACATTTTTTATCACATTTTTGATCACCAAATTTTGTTTTTGTTTTTTATATATTTTTTTATATATTTTTATACTTTTCAAATATCACATATTTTTGCTTTTATTGTTTTTGGCATTTGTGTATTTTTTTTTCTTTTTTCAAAGCTTGGATTATCTTTTGTCTATCAGAATCATTGGAGATCACAATTTCTTTTTTCAACACTAGAAAACTAAAGAGCATCTTTTTCACCTAGACTATTTACTTGGACACATCAGCAGATTCACTTCTTGGATATATACACCAGATTTATAATTTGGACTATCCTAGTTATTGGGATTCTTTTACTGGATGGTTTACTGTTATCCACTTCTGGAACAGTTTCATTCAGAAACAGTATTTCATAACTCTTTCCTATATGCCGTGGTTTTAACTACATGTCAACATCATTATTGTTATTACCTTTTTTACTACAAAAATTAATGTATTCATGGATCCATGATTTTTAAATATGTTATACTTTGTTATATACCTTTTATGATTGTGTAAAAATTAAATTGTTTATTGTATACATTCACCTCTGCCTTTTATGCGCTCACTTCTTTCAGGAGTTCCGAGTTTTAACAGACCTGGTAAATCTCAGCTGCATCGGTCACCCTTTCAGGATCTCTTTTGGGGTCAGTACTCCTGTCTATAAATTAGCTGTCCTGATTGTGCTGCCTCACTGACAGCACCATGCGCGAGGGAAAAGAGAAGGGGAGGGGAAAGTTTTTTGTAAGGCAATTAGTTTAAAGGAGCGATGCTGTCACACTGGTAGTTCTGTTCCTGTATTCTTTCAAAGCTGCAGTAGATGATATGTGTACAATAAATGACTGCCTTACACTATTGCTGGGCTGATCTCTCTTTCCACTCTCTTCCTCTGACTGTCCTGCACTGCCGCTGGCTCCTCCCTCTTCCTCTCCGGTCATGTTCCTGGTGCTGTAACCGCTTAGGAACATGACTGAGGCTGAAGAACTGGAGCGTGATGGATGGTTGTAGCACACAAGGGGGAAGTGTGGCCAAGTTTAGGTGGCCAGCAGTAAAATGTATTTTTTTTTTTTTTTTTAAATCGCTATGTGAAACAAAATTTGCAGATGCAGTCAGTAACTCTCTCGTGCCCCTCACTGCAGTGCGCCTGCAGGCACATGCCTACTGTGCCTAATGGTAAATCCAGCTCTGACAGGAAGGTACGCATCTGCATAGACTTGAAATGGCTGAATGAGGCAGTGAAAAGAGAGAGATACGTGCTGCCGACGCTTGAAGACATAGCTCTGAAACTGGCTGGGTCGAAGTTCTTCTCTACCCTGGATGCTTCAAGCGGCTTTCGGCAGATACCTCTAGATCCAAATTGCCACAAACTGACTACCTTTATTACACCAGTAGGTCGGTTTTGTTTTTCCAGACTCCCCTTCGTAATATCCTCTGATCCTGAAATCTTTCAAAGAGAGATGAGTTCCCTCTTAAGGGACCATGAGGGCACGGCAGTCGTCATGGATGACATTTTAGTGTATGGGTCTACACTGGAAGAACATGATCAGCGATTGAGCTGTGTGCTGCAGACCATTAGAGAGTCCAGGCTGAAATGAAATAAAGAGAAATGTCACTTTGGAAAATCTGAGTTATGTTATTTTGGGCGTATAATCAATGGAGATGGCATCAAGCCGGAATCCTGATAAAATCCTTGCTATTGAACAGATGAAAATTCCTTCTAATGTACATGAGCTGAGACAAATATTGGGTCTTGTGAATTATGTGGGAAGGTTCCTACCAGATTTATCCACAGTACTCCACCCTATCACTGAGTTGTTGAAGAAAGATGTCGCCTGTGTCTGGGGACCTCCACAGGAAGAAGCCTTTATGCAGGTCAAGTCTCTGCTGGGGTCTACCCCAGTGTTGGGGTTCTACAACCATTTGAGAAAGACCGTGGTTAGTGCTGATGCGAGCAGTTATAGGCTAGGGGCTGCCCTCTTGCAGCTAAATGAGAACAAACTACAGCCCATCGCCTACTGCTCCTGTACACTGACAGCTGCAGAATCGAAATACGCCCAAATTGAGAAAGAGTGCCTGGCTGCAGCTTGGGTCTGTGAACGCTTCCAGCATTACCTAATGGGTTTAGAGAAATTTAGTTTTGAAACTGACCATAAACCACTAGTACCTTTCATCAATTTCTATGATATTGACAAGACAACCTAAGATGCCAGAGACTTCTGATGAGGCTGCTCAGGTTCAATGTTCATGCAGTGCATGTGCCGGGGAAACAACTGGTTGTGGCAGATACACTTACCAGGCCCCCACTGGCTGCTGCTGAAGAATCTTCAACTGAATCAGATGTGAAAGTGAACATAGATTCAGTTCTGGCATCTAAATCCATCTCTTCAAGGAAGCTAGAGTAAATAAGAAAGTAGACATGTTTAGATACATATCTGCAAGAGGTTATTAAATACATAAAGAGAGTTGGCCCGAGAGCCGGGCAGCCTGGATGTTTTTGAGTTCTTACCAGTCAGAGGGGTCACAGCTTACGGAGCTGGATGATTTAGTGCTGTTCCAAGACCGCATTGTTATTCCTGTTAGCATGTGGCAGGAGATGTTAAGCAGGGTTCACGATGACCACTAAGGCATTACAAAGTGCAGAGAAAGGGCAGCTACGGCGGTATGGTGGCCTGGGATTAGCACCTACATTGCAAGCCACGTGTCAAAATGTGCCTTTTGCCGGGAACGCCAGCCTACTCAGAGAAGAGAGCCCTTAATTTCTACCCAACTGCCCATAGCAGAACATAGCTGCAGATGATGAAGTACCTAGTCGTGATTGACTACTATTTCATGTATTTGAAGATTGCACCCTTGAATGAGATCACCAGTCAAGCTGTTATCACTCGGCTCAAGAGCTTGTTTGCCCGGTGGAGCATACCAATGGAGTTAGTGAGTGATAACGGAATGCAGTTTGCTTCCATAGAGTTCAGTTCTTTCAGCAGTGAATATGATTTCATACATTCTACGTCAAGTCCGCATTACCCGCAGGCCAATGGAATGGCCAAAAGAGCAGTTCTAACAACCAAGTTCATTTTGAAGCAATCTGAGCCGTACCTAGCTCTCTTGGCCTATAGGGAGACTCCCATCCAAGCCACAGGCTTAAAGGGACAGTATACACCAGAATTGTAATGGTTTAAAAAGATAGTTAATCCCTTTATTACCCATTCCCTAGTTTTGCACAACCAACACAGTTATATAAATATACTTTTTACCTCTGTGATTACCTTGTATCTAAGCCTCTGGAAACTGCCCCCTTATTTCAGTTCTTTTGACAGACATCCATTTTAGCCAATCAGAGCTGGCTCATCTGAACTCCATGTGCGTGAGCGCAGTATTATTTATATGACACACATGAACTAACACCCTCTAGTGGTGAAAAACTGTCAAAATACCCTGAGAGAAGAGGCGGACTTCAAGGGCTTAGGAATTAGCATATGAACCTCCTAGGTTTAGCTTTCAGCTAAGAATACCAAGAGAACAGAGCAAAATTGGTGATAAAAGTAAATTGGAAAATTGTTTAAAATGACTTTCTCTATCTGAATCATGAAAGTTTATTTTGGACTAGACTATCCCTTTAAGCCCGGCACAGTTGATGCTAGCTAGGATGTCATATTACACTACACTACCCTATGTGGGTGTTTTCCAGCCAGCCCACTCTGTTCCTCGGGATGAGGTCCTTTGGAGGGATGAAGAAGCGAAAAGGTGCTACTGATTCTTCTATGACAGAAAACACTCTGTGAGGCCCTTGCAGGAGCTGAATTTGGGCCAAAATGTCAGAGTTAAGCTGGATGATGAAAAGAAATTGAAAACACCTGCTATGGTAATAGGACGCTCTCCAGAACCAAGGTCTTATGTAGTCCTTACTGATGGAGGGACAGTCACACGTTGAAATAGAAGACATCTTCAGCCAGTACCTGAGAGTTTGAGACTGGATGTCTCAGAGCCACAGCCGGTGGGATCTCCTGTTTTAAGCGGGGTAACTTCCCCTCAGCAAGACTACAGTGGGGATACTTTCTCTAAGGCCTGGGATAGAGAGAAGAGAGTCCCGAAGGCGCCAAGGGGGTCTAGGTGGGACCGTTGATGTAAGTGAGAGTTGGATAGTAATGGGAGAGTGGTCGGACCAGGTACAACTACCAATTAAAGCCGTCGATATCTGATCTAGAAGCCAAGAACTGCATAGGAAAAAGTCTATCCTAGAGTAAGAATTGTGCACGGGGGAATAAAAGGTAAAATCCTTATCCCCAGAGTGTAAGGAGCGCCACACATCAAATAGGTCTGTGTGAGCCAGGAGGGAATAGAAATGGTTCGCAGTTACAAAGGAGGCTTTATCCAAACAGCGCCCCTGAGGGATACGTTTATCTAAGTTTGGGTCCAGGACCATATTGAAATCTCCTGCAACTAGTAGTGATCCTTTTTTGAGTTTGTGTAGCTTGGTAAGAAATTTTCTAAGGTGTCTAATCTGTTTCGTATTAGGGCTATAATAAGAGGCTAGCGTGTATATCCTGTCATTCAGTTTACATACCAAAATTAAATAACGACCCTGAGGATCAGCCTCCATATGTAAATGTTCAAATGATATATCTTTATGGAGCAGGATAGCAACTCCCCTCGATTTTTTAGTATAGGATGCCGAAAAAATGTTCGGATATAGGGAGGATCTCAACAATATTGGTTTATCAGTTACCCAATGAGTTTCCTGCAAGAAAACTATCTTAGCCTGCAGGGATTTGAGAGAGCGGAGGAGTAGGCTCCGTTTAGTTGGGGAATTAAGACCTCTAACATTGTGAGATACACATGTAGTAGCCATCGTCAAGCGGGGAGAGGGGGGGAAGAGAGAGAGGAAAAAAAAGGGGGGGGAGTGAAAGGGAGAGGGGAAGGGGGGAAGGGGAAGAGAGGAAAATAGAAGAAGGGAAAAGAAACGAGGTACCAAGAAAAGAAGGGGGAAGGGAACAGGGAATACGACAGGGGATGCGAAAAGGAAGGATAGTTAGCAGGTAGAAAGGTATCAAAAGAAAAAAGGAGTTAAAGATGGGAACTAGAGTCAGGATAATACTCGACTTGAGAGTAACCTGGAGAAGGCATCAGTTAGTAAGGATATTTAACACCTAGGGAGCCACGGACACAGGGATATCTATAACATGCGGTATATTGCAAGGGAAACCGCGATTAGGATTCTGAACAAAAAGGAAATTATTTTAATCTAAAACGTCAGTGGGAGCAATTGACAAGTAAGTTCAGGCCTAGTTGGGGTGGGGAGCTGGATGGAGCCAGCCAGGCCAGAAGAAGCAAGCAGAAAGAGACAAGGAAAGCAAAAAAAAAAAAAAAAAAAAAAAAGAAGGAGAATAAGAAAGAACCCCACTCTATATTCAACAGCAAGGCGAACAAGGGGAGAGGAAAGCGAGTTAAATGGATAGATAGATAAATAAATAACTAGGATAGTCCAAAATATAAATCTGGTGTATATATCCAAGAAGTGAATGTGCTGATGTGACAGTCTTGATAAAGGCCTGGTATCAGGCCGAAACGCGTAAACATATAATAGGTGAGATACCTTTAATAAGGAGTTTACAAATTGTTTACAGTATTGTTTTTCTTTCTTTCTTTTATAGGAATTTTTAGGTATTACCACTTATGAACTACCTCCACTCTTATCTTCTAACACATTTTTTATCACATTTTTGATCACCAAATTTTGTTTTTGTTTTTTATATATTTTTTTATATATTTTTATACTTTTCAAATATCACATATTTTTGCTTTTATTGTTTTTGGCATTTGTGTATTTTTTTTTCTTTTTTCAAAGCTTGGATTATCTTTTGTCTATCAGAATCATTGGAGATCACAATTTCTTTTTTCAACACTAGAAAACTAAAGAGCATCTTTTTCACCTAGACTATTTACTTGGACACATCAGCAGATTCACTTCTTGGATATATACACCAGATTTATAATTTGGACTATCCTAGTTATTGGGATTCTTTTACTGGATGGTTTACTGTTATCCACTTCTGGAACAGTTTCATTCAGAAACAGTATTTCATAACTCTTTCCTATATGCCGTGGTTTTAACTACATGTCAACATCATTATTGTTATTACCTTTTTTACTACAAAAATTAATGTATTCATGGATCCATGATTTTTAAATATGTTATACTTTGTTATATACCTTTTATGATTGTGTAAAAATTAAATTGTTTATTGTATACATTCACCTCTGCCTTTTATGCGCTCACTTCTTTCAGGAGTTCCGAGTTTTAACAGACCTGGTAAATCTCAGCTGCATCGGTCACCCTTTCAGGATCTCTTTTGGGGTCAGTACTCCTGTCTATAAATTAGCTGTCCTGATTGTGCTGCCTCACTGACAGCACCATGCGCGAGGGAAAAGAGAAGGGGAGGGGAAAGATTTTTGTAAGGCAATTAGTTTAAAGGAGCGATGCTGTCACACTGGTAGTTCTGTTCCTGTATTCTTTCAAAGCTGCAGTAGATGATATGTGTACAATAAATGACTGCCTTACACTATTGCTGGGCTGATCTCTCTTTCCACTCTCTTCCTCTGACTGTCCTGCACTGCCGCTGGCTCCTCCCTCTTCCTCTCCGGTCATGTTCCTGGTGCTGTAACCGCTTAGGAACATGACTGAGGCTGAAGAACTGGAGCGTGATGGATGGTTGTAGCACACAAGGGGGAAGTGTGGCAAAGTTTAGGTGGCCAGCAGTAAAATGTATTTTTTTTTTTTTTTTTAAATCGCTATGTGAAACAAAATTTGCAGATGCAGTCAGTAACTCTCTCGTGCCCCTCACTGCAGTGCGCCTGCAGGCACATGCCTACTGTGCCTAATGGTAAATCCAGCTCTGACAGGAAGGTACGCATCTGCATAGACTTGAAATGGCTGAATGAGGCAGTGAAAAGAGAGAGATACGTGCTGCCGACGCTTGAAGACATAGCTCTGAAACTGGCTGGGTCGAAGTTCTTCTCTACCCTGGATGCTTCAAGCGGCTTTCGGCAGATACCTCTAGATCCAAATTGCCACAAACTGACTACCTTTATTACACCAGTAGGTCGGTTTTGTTTTTCCAGACTCCCCTTCGTAATATCCTCTGATCCTGAAATCTTTCAAAGAGAGATGAGTTCCCTCTTAAGGGACCATGAGGGCACGGCAGTCGTCATGGATGACATTTTAGTGTATGGGTCTACACTGGAAGAACATGATCAGCGATTGAGCTGTGTGCTGCAGACCATTAGAGAGTCCAGGCTGAAATGAAATAAAGAGAAATGTCACTTTGGAAAATCTGAGTTATGTTATTTTGGGCGTATAATCAATGGAGATGGCATCAAGCCGGAATCCTGATAAAATCCTTGCTATTGAACAGATGAAAATTCCTTCTAATGTACATGAGCTGAGACAAATATTGGGTCTTGTGAATTATGTGGGAAGGTTCCTACCAGATTTATCCACAGTACTCCACCCTATCACTGAGTTGTTGAAGAAAGATGTCGCCTGTGTCTGGGGACCTCCACAGGAAGAAGCCTTTATGCAGGTCAAGTCTCTGCTGGGGTCTACCCCAGTGTTGGGGTTCTACAACCATTTGAGAAAGACCGTGGTTAGTGCTGATGCGAGCAGTTATAGGCTAGGGGCTGCCCTCTTGCAGCTAAATGAGAACAAACTACAGCCCATCGCCTACTGCTCCTGTACACTGACAGCTGCAGAATCGAAATACGCCCATATTGAGAAAGAGTGCCTGGCTGCAGCTTGGGTCTGTGAACGCTTCCAGCATTACCTAATGGGTTTAGAGAAATTTAGTTTTGAAACTGACCATAAACCACTAGTACCTTTCATCAATTTCTATGATATTGACAAGACAACCTAAGATGCCAGAGACTTCTGATGAGGCTGCTCAGGTTCAATGTTCATGCAGTGCATGTGCCGGGGAAACAACTGGTTGTGGCAGATACACTTACCAGGCCCCCACTGGCTGCTGCTGAAGAATCTTCAACTGAATCAGATGTGAAAGTGAACATAGATTCAGTTCTGGCATCTAAATCCATCTCTTCAAGGAAGCTAGAGTAAATAAGAAAGTAGACATGTTTAGATACATATCTGCAAGAGGTTATTAAATACATAAAGAGAGTTGGCCCGAGAGCCGGGCAGCCTGGATGTTTTTGAGTTCTTACCAGTCAGAGGGGTCACAGCTTACGGAGCTGGATGATTTAGTGCTGTTCCAAGACCGCATTGTTATTCCTGTTAGCATGTGGCAGGAGATGTTAAGCAGGGTTCACGATGACCACTAAGGCATTACAAAGTGCAGAGAAAGGGCAGCTACGGCGGTATGGTGGCCTGGGATTAGCACCTACATTGCAAGCCACGTGTCAAAATGTGCCTTTTGCCGGGAACGCCAGCCTACTCAGAGAAGAGAGCCCTTAATTTCTACCCAACTGCCCATAGCAGAACATAGCTGCAGATGATGAAGTACCTAGTCGTGATTGACTACTATTTCATGTATTTGAAGATTGCACCCTTGAATGAGATCACCAGTCAAGCCGTTATCACTCGGCTCAAGAGCTTGTTTGCCCGGTGGAGCATACCAATGGAGTTAGTGAGTGATAACGGAATGCAGTTTGCTTCCATAGAGTTCAGTTCTTTCAGCAGTGAATATGATTTCATCCATTCTACGTCAAGTCCGCATTACCCGCAGGCCAATGGAATGGCCAAAAGAGCAGTTCTAACAACCAAGTTCATTTTGAAGCAATCTGAGCCGTACCTAGCTCTCTTGGCCTATAGGGAGACTCCCATCCAAGCCACAGGCTTAAAGGGACAGTATACACCAGAATTGTAATGGTTTAAAAAGATAGTTAATCCCTTTATTACCCATTCCCTAGTTTTGCACAACCAACACAGTTATATAAATATACTTTTTACCTCTGTGATTACCTTGTATCTAAGCCTCTGGAAACTGCCCCCTTATTTCAGTTCTTTTGACAGACATCCATTTTAGCCAATCAGAGCTGGCTCATCTGAACTCCATGTGCGTGAGCGCAGTATTATTTATATGACACACATGAACTAACACCCTCTAGTGGTGAAAAACTGTCAAAATACCCTGAGAGAAGAGGCGGACTTCAAGGGCTTAGGAATTAGCATATGAACCTCCTAGGTTTAGCTTTCAGCTAAGAATACCAAGAGAACAGAGCAAAATTGGTGATAAAAGTAAATTGGAAAATTGTTTAAAATGACTTTCTCTATCTGAATCATGAAAACATAATTTATGTAAGAACTTACCTGATAAATTCATTTCTTTCATATTAGCAAGAGTCCATGAGCTAGTGACGTATGGGATATACATTCCTACCAGGAGGGGCAAAGTTTCCCAAACCTTAAAATGCCTATAAATACACCCCTCACCACACCCACAATTCAGTTTAACGAATAGCCAAGAAGTGGGGTGATAAGAAAAAAGTGCGAAAGCATATAAAATAAGGAATTGGAATAATTGTGCTTTATACAAAAAAATCATAACCACCACAAAAAAAGGGCGGGCCTCATGGACTCTTGCTAATATGAAAGAAATGAATTTATCAGGTAAGTTCTTACATAAATTATGTTTTCTTTCATGTAATTAGCAAGAGTCCATGAGCTAGTGACGTATGGGATAATGACTACCCAAGAAGTGGATCTTTCCACACAAGAGTCACTAGAGAGGGAGGGATAAAATAAAGACAGCCAATTCCTGCTGAAAATAATCCACACCCAAAATAAAGTTTAATGAAAAAACATAAGCAGAAGATTCAAACTGAAAACGCTGCCTGAAGTACTTTTCTACCAAAAACTGCTTCAGAAGAAGAAAATACAACAAAATGGTAGAATTTGGTAAAAGTATGCAAAGAGGACCAAGTTGCCGCTTTGCAAATCTGATCAACCGAAGCTTCATTCCTAAACGCCCAGGAAGTAGAAACTGACCTAGTAGAATGAGCTGTAATCCTATGAGGCGGAGTCTTACCCGACTCAACATAGGCAAGATGAATTAAAGATTTCAACCAAGATGCCAAAGAAATGGCAGAAGTTTTCTGGCCTTTCTAAAACCGGAAAAGATAACAAATAAACTTGAAGTCTTTCGGAAAGACTTAGTAGCTTCAACATAATATTTCAAAGCTCTAATAACATCCAAAGAATGCAACGATTTCTCCTTAGAATTCTTAGGATTAAGACATAATGAAGGAACCACAATGTCTCTACTAATGTTGTTGGAATTCACAACTTAGGTAAAAATTCAAAAGAAGTTCGCAACACCGCCTTATCCTGATGAAAAATCAGAAAAGGAGACTCACAAGAAAGAGCAGATAATTCAGAAACTCTTCTGGCAGAAGAGATGGCCAAAAGGAACAAAACTTTCCAAGAAAGTAATTTAATATCCAATGAATGCATAGGTTCAAATGGAGGAGCTTGAAGAGCCCCCAGAACCAAATTCAAACTCCAAGGAGGAGAAATTGACTTAATGACAGGCTTTATACGAACCAAAGCTTGTACAAAACAATGAATATCAGGAAGAATAGCAATCTGTCTGTGAAAAAGAACAGAAAGAGCAGAGATTTGACCTTTCAAGGAACTTGCGGACAAACCCTTATCTAAACCATCCTGAAGAAACTGTAATATTCTCGGTATTCTAAAAGAATGCCAAGAAAAATGATGAGAAAGACACCAAGAAATATAAGTCTTCCAGACTCTATAATATATCTCTCTGGATACAGATTTACGAGCCTGTAACATAGTATTAATCACAGAGTCAGAGAAACCTCTTTGACCAAGAATCAAGCGTTCAATCTCCATACCTTTAAATTTAAGGATTTCAGATCCTGATGGAAAAAAGGACCTTGAGACAAAAGGTCTGGTCTTAACGGAAGAGTCCACGGTTGGCAAGAGGCCATCCGGACAAGATCCGCATACCAAAAACCTGTGAGGCCATGCCGGAGCTACCAGCAGAACAAACGAGCATTCCTTCAGAATCTTGGAGATTACTCTTGGAAGAAGAACTAGAGGCGGAAAGATATAGGCAGGATGATACTTCCAAGGAAGTGATAATGCATCCACTGCCTCCGCCTGAGGATCCCGGGATCTGGACAGATACCTGGGAAGTTTCTTGTTTAGATGAAAAGCCATCAGATCTATTTCTGGAAGTTCCCACATTTGAACAATCTGAAGAAATACCTCTGGGTGAAGAGACCATTCGCCCGGATGCAACGTTTGGCGACTGAGATAATCCGCTTTCCAATTGTCCATACCTGGGATATGAACCGCAGAGATTAGACAGGAGCTGGATTCCGCCCAAACCAAAATTCGAGATACTTCTTTCATAGCCAGAGGACTGTGAGTCCCTCCTTGATGATTGATGTATGCCACAGTTGTGACATTGTCTATCTGAAAACAAATGAACAACTCTCTCTTGAGAAGAGGCCAAGACTGAAGAGCTCTGAAAATTGCACGGAGTTCCAAAATATTGATCGGAAATCTCACCTCCTGAGATTCCCAAACCCCTTGTGCCGTCAGATACCCCCACACAGCTCCCCAACCTGTAAGACTTGCATCTGTTGAGATTATAGTCCAGGTCGGAAGAACAAAGAAGCCCCCTGAACTAAACGATGGTGATCTGTCCACCATGTCAGAGAGTGTTGTAAAATCGGTTTAAAGATATTAATTGAGATATCTTTGAGTAATCCCTGCACCATTGGGTCAGCATACAGAGCTGAAGAGGTCGCATGTGAAAACGAGCAAAGGAGATCGCATCTGATGCGGCAGTCCTAAGACCCAACATTTCCATGCATAAGGCTACCAAAGGGAATGATTGTGACTGAAGGTTTTGACAAGCTGATATCAATGTTAAACTTCTCTTGTCTGACAAGGACAGAGTCATAGACACTGAATTTATCTAGAAACCTAAAAAGGTTACCCTTGTCTGAGGAATCAATGAACTGAATGGTAAATTGATCCTCCAACCATGAAATTGAAGAAACAACACAAGTCGATTCGTATGAGATTCTTCGAAAATGAGAAGACTGAGCAAGTATCAAGATATCGTCCAAATAAGGAAATACCAAAACCCTATTCTCTGATTACAGAAAAAAGGGGCACCGAGAACCTTTGAAAAAAATTCTTGGAACTGAGGCTAGGCCAAACGGTAGAGCCACAAAACTGGTAATGCTTGTCTAAAAAGAGAATCTCAGACACTAAAAGTGATCTGGATGAATCGGAATATGCAGATACACATCCTGTAAATCTATTGTAGACATATAATGCCCTTGCTAAACAAAAGGCAGGATAGTCCTACAGTAACCATCTTGAATGTTGGTATCCTAACATAACGATTCAATAATGACAGATCCGGAACTGGTCTGAAGGAATTGACCTTCTTTGGTACAAATGAAGAGATAAAATAAAACCCCAGCCCCTGTTCCAGAACTGGAACTGGCATAAATACTCCAGCCAACTCTAGATCTGAAACACATTACAGAAATGCTGAGCCTTTGCTGTGTTAACTGGGACACGGGAAAGAAAAGAATCTCTTAGCAGGAGGCCTTAACTTGAAGCCAATTCTGTACCTTTCTGAAACAATGTTTCTGAAACCAGAGATTAAGAACGGAATTGATCCAAATTTCTTTGAAGAAAACGTAATCTGCCCCATACCAGCTGAGCTGGAATAAGGGCCGCACCTTCATAGGTACTTAGGAGCTGGCTATAGGTTTCTATAAGGCTTGGATATATTCCAAACTGGAAATAGTTTCCAAACTGATACCGCTCCTGAGGATGAAGGATCAGGCTTTTGTTCCTTGTAAGGAAAGGAACTAAAATGATTATTTACCCTGGAAAGAAAGGGAAAGCAAAGATGACTTAGAAGACATGTCAGCATTCCAAGTTTAATCCATAAAGCTTCTCTAGCTAAAATAGCTAGAGACATATACCTGACATCAACTCTAATGATATCAAAAGATGGTATCACCAATAAAATTATTAGCATGTTATAGAATAATAATAATGCTATAAAATTATGATCTGTTACTTGTTGCTCTAAAGCTTCTAATCAAAAAGTTGAAGCTGCAGCAACATCCGCTAAAAATATAGCAGGTCTAAGAAGATTACCTGAACATAAGTAAGCTTTTCTTAGAAAGGATTCAATTTTCCTATCTAAAGGATCCTTAAATGAAGTACTATCTGCCGTAGGAATAGTAGTACATTAGCAGGAGTAGAGATAGCCCCATAACCTTAGGGATTTTTGTCTCAAAAAACTCTAATCTGTCAGATGGCACAGGATATAATTTGCTTAAACGTCTAGAAGGAGTAAATAAATTACCCAAATTATTCCATTCCCTGGAAATTACTTCAGAAATAGCATCAGGGAGATAAAACACTTCTGGAATAACTACAGGAGATTTAAAAACCTTATTTAAACGTTTACATTTAGAATCAAGAGGACCAGAATCCTCTATTTCTAATGCAAATAACACTTCTTTAAGTAAAGAACGAATAAATTCCATCTTGAACAAATACAAAGATTTATCAGCATCAACCTCTGAGACAGAAACCTCTGAACCAGAAGAACCATTATCAGTATCAGAATGATGATGTTCATTTAAAAATTCATCTGAAAAAAGAGAAGTTTTAAAAGACTTTTATGTATACTAGAAGGAGAAATAACAGACATAGCCTTCTTAATGGATTTAAAAAATAAAATCTCTTATGTTATCAGGAACACTCTGAAAATTAGATGTTGACGGAACAGCAACAGGTAATATAACAGTACTAAAGGAAATTTTATCTGCATTAATAAGTTTGACATGACATGCAATACAAATAACAGCTGGAGAAACAGATACCAAAAGTTTATAGCAGATACACTTAGCTTGGTAGCTCCAGCACTGTGCAGTGACTTTCCTGAAGTAACTTCTGACTCAGTTGCAACGTGGAACATCTTGCAATATGTAAAAGAAAAAAAAAAAAAAACAACATATAAAGCAAAATTGATCAAATTCCTTAAATGACAGTTTCAGGAATGGGAAAAAATGCCAAAGAACAAGCTTCTAGCAACCAGAAGCAATAAAAAATGAGACTTAAATAATGTGGAGACAAAAGTGACGCCCATATTTTTTCGCGCCAAATAAGACGCCCACATTATTTGGCGCCTAAATGCTTTTTGGCGCCAAAAATGACGCCACATCCGGAACGCCGACATTTTTGGCGCAAAATAACGTCAAAGAATGACGCAACTTCCGGCGACACGTATGACGCCGGAAACGGAAATAGAATTTTTGCGCCAAAAAAGTCCGCGCCAAGAATGACGCAATAAAATGAAGCATTTTCAGCCCCCGCGAGCCTAACAGCCCACAGGGAAAAAGTCAAATTTTAAGGTAAAAAATGTTAAATTAAAATGCATTATCCCAAATATGAAACTGACTGTCTGAAAAATAAGGAAAGTTGAACATTCTGAGTCAAGGCAAATAAATGTTTGAATACATATATTTAGAACTTTATAAACAAAGTGCCCAACCATAGCTAGGAGTGTCACAGAAAATAAGACTTACTTACCCCAGGACACTCATCTACATATAGCAGATAGCCAAACCAGTACTGAAACGAGAATCAGCAGAGGTAATGGTATATATAAGAGTATATCGTCGATCTGAAAAGGGAGGTAAGAGATGAATCTCTACGACCGATAACAGAGAACCTATGAAATAGACCCCTTAGAAGGAGATCACTGCATTCAAATAGGCAATACTCTCCTCACATCCCTCTGACATTCACTGCACGCTGAGAGGAAAACCGGGCTCCAACTTGCTGCGGAGCGCATATCAACGTAGAATCTAGCACAAACTTACTTCACCACCTCCATCGGAGGCAAAGTTTGTAAAACTGAATTGTGGGTGTGGTGAGGGGTGTATTTATAGGCATTTTAAGGTTTGGGAAACTTTGCCCCTCCTGGTAGGAATGTATATCCCATACGTCACTAGCTCATGGACTCTTGCTAATTACATGAAAGAAAGTTTATTTTGGACTAGACTATCCCTTTAAGCCCGGCACAGTTGATGCTAGCTAGGATGTCATATTACACTACACTACCCTATGTGGGTGTTTTCCAGCCAGCCCACTCTGTTCCTCGGGATGAGGTCCTTTGGAGGGATGAAGAAGCGAAAAGGTGCTACTGATTCTTCTATGACAGAAAACACTCTGTGAGGCCCTTGCAGGAGCTGAATTTGGGCCAAAATGTCAGAGTTAAGCTGGATGATGAAAAGAAATTGAAAACACCTGCTATGGTAATAGGACGCTCTCCAGAACCAAGGTCTTATGTAGTCCTTACCGATGGAGGGACAGTCACACGTTGAAATAGAAGACATCTTCAGCCAGTACCTGAGAGTTTGAGACTGGATGTCTCAGAGCCACAGCCGGTGGGATCTCCTGTTTTAAGCGGGGTAACTTCCCCTCAGCAAGACTACAGTGGGGATACTTATTTGCTTCCAGCAGACTCTCAATCACCTTCTTCTGTATCAGAGTTCATGTAAAATGACGTCAAGTGGAAGAGTTGTGAAACTCCCAGGCCGCTACCGGGATTAGCACTGTAGTTAGAACAGTGACCAGAAGAATGGGCAGAATAATCCCATGGTCACTGTGGACTAGGGTAGTCTACCCCGATGTCCAAGACAGGATTGTATTTATTGTTGTTCATATATATTCTCTTATAACTTGTTATTTGTTGTACACTAAACAAAACAATCTTTGTATGCTTCTTGTATACCTTGTTATATGCGTTATCTTTTGAATAAGGGGAAGATGTGATGAGAGTGGGAGTGTGACATCACCGGATGGGGGCGTGGCTTATAGCCGTTATTATCTATGTCAAAGTAACTAAGTTAGATGTGTTGTGCAAGCTGTATACCGCTATGCTATGCAATGAAATAGCGTTGTACCTTCTATGCTGTGTCCTGCATCTCATGACAGGGCCCATTGTATATAAAGCTACCATTAATAATCTGTATAACAACTAACTTAAGGTATACTAATTCTAAGAATGCAGAGGCATAAGAAGGAGACCTATGGTTTGCATGGAAGGATGAAACCTCAAATCTTCTGAAGATACTGAGTAGTGTAGTTAAACAAGCTCATTAGGAATTAATGACCCTTAATAATAGGAAAGTATTTAAATATAAAAGATCTATGTATTTAATCAATACTTAACCTCCTAGCAGAACTAAGTTTTTAAAAGTAAGGCATTAACACCAACCACTAAATATGGTAAAAATTAAACATTCATGATTTAGATAGAGCATGCAATTTTAAACAACTTTCCAATGTACTTTTATTATCAAATTTGCTTTGTTCTTTTGGTGTCCTTTGTTGAAGCATAAACCTATGTAGGTTAATAGGAGCGTAGGAGGGTACATGTGTCTTTAGGAATCTATAGCAGCAAAATTTGCAACATTGTATAACACTACAATAATCAATGTTTCAAACACTACTGCCATATGGCTATAGACACATGCACACTCTTTAACAAAGTATACTAAGAGAACTAATCCATTTAAGTTTAATTTTGACTAAACTGTCCCTTTAGCCATGATATCCTTGCTTAGTATAAAAGCCTATAAAAGGCCTCAGTACAATTAACTTCTCAACTCCTTTAAGTAATATTATGCATAACATCCATACCTTATAAGAAAGGTCATTTTATCTATATTAATGATAAACTACCCTTCCATGCCACCCAACATTTGTGGCTAGGCATTGGGGACTCTGGAGGTTGAGGGGGGCGTAGCTGTTTTGTGGGTGGGGCTGTGTCAGGAGGGGGCAGGATCATGGATGTGTCTGGTTGGTGGGTGTTTCTGGGAAGCTCATGGGTGTGTCTGGTTGGTTTAGGGGTGGGGCTTAGGGAAATTCTGCAAATCAGGAGATATGGATGTCTCAGTGGGACAGCAGGACAGAGCTCAGAATTAGAAATCGTCCGTCTCAAATAGGGACAGTTTGGAGGTCTGACATCATATATGAGGCCAAGAAGAAAAAACTAAATTTATGTTTACCTGATAAATTTATTTTTTCCGGACATGGAGAGTCCACAACGTCATTCAAATTACTAGTGGGATATTCACTCCTGGCCCCAGCAGGAGGAGGCAAAGCGCACCCCAGCAGAGCTGTTAAGTGTCACTTCCCTTACCCATAAGCCCCAGTCCTTTGGCCGAAGGGAAATGGAAAAAGAAGATAACACAGAGGTGTAGAGGTGGCTGAGGTTTAACAAGAAATACTGTCTTAATTAAGGGTGGGGTCGTGGAAAGAAAGAAATTTATCAGGTAAGCATACATTTTGTTTTCTTTCCTAAGACATGGAGAGTCCACAACGTCATTCCAATTACTAGTGGGAACCAATACACAAGCTAGAGGACACGGAATGAACAGGGAGGGAGAACAAGACAGCAGGCCTAAACCAAAGGCACCACCGCTTGAAGAACCTTTCTTCCAAAGGAAGCCTCAGCCGAGGCAAAAGTATAAAATTTGTAAAATTTAGAAAAAGTATGCAGAGAGGTCCATGTAGCCGCTTTGCAAATCTGTTCCACAGAAGCATCATTTTTGAAAGCCCAGGATGAGGAGACAGCCCTAGTAGAATAAACTGTAATTCTCTCAGGAGGCTGCTGTCCAGCAGTCTCATAAGCAAAATGAATCATACTTCTCAACCAGAGGGAAAGAGAAGTAGAAGAGGCCTTCTGGCCCTTCCGCATTCCAGTGAATTCTCTATAGGAATCGTTGGTTCTCTTGGCCAGAGTGGAAATAGCTCCTTCCACTTCAGCAATAGGAAACATCTTCATAAAAACAAGAGAAGGGGAAAAGGGAACCTCTGGCTTATTCCATTCCTGAGAAATGATCTCCGACACACGGTCTGGGACAGGAAAAACTTTCACGGCAGATGGAACATCATAGTTTTTATTAAGCTTACTAGATTTTTTAGGGTTGACAGTGTCCGGAGAGTCAGAGTTGTCCAAAGTAGCTAGTAGCTCCTTTAGAAGTAATCAAAGGTGTTCAAGCTTAAATCTGAAGCTTACTTCTTCAGAATCAGTCAAAGGATTTACACTGTCCGAATCTGAGATCTCACCATCAGAAGCTACTGAGGTATCCTCCTCATCAGACTTATGGGGAGGTCAACCTTCGCAGCAGAAGATGGGACAGACACCTTACTAACAGAAAAATGTTTTGATTTCCTCTTGCACTTCCCCATCATGGGAAAAGCAGATAAAGCCGCAAATACCGCAGAAGATATCTGTGAAGCAAAATCTATTGGCCAATACACTCCTCCAGGAGGCTGAGACCCACACGGCACTGTATGTGAAGCCATTGAGGCTTGGGACGCTTGAGGATAAAGCTGTGGCATATACTGAACAGCATCATCCTGGGAGACAGACTCAGAAGGCAGTAAATCTTTAAACTTAAGTGTCCTGGCTAAACATGAGAAACAAAATTGCATAGGCAAAATAATTTGGGCCTCCAAACACAGTAAAACTTCCATAGCTTGGATTAATCCCCAAAAGAAATGGAATAAAGGATAACTTTAAAATGACTACTGTCACTTTAAAAAGGAAAAAGTTTTGTCAGAGCGCAAAAACGCTAACAGAAAAAGCAGGAAAAAACAAAGTATGTGCCTCTACACCTCAGCCAGCCTGAAGTGTCTCAAACAGAAGGGTGGGGAGTCACATGACCGGCAGGAAAAGAAACTCTGCAGCACTAACACCCATAAACTATCTATTAACCCCTAAACTGAGGGCCCCCCACATCGCAAACACTATAATAAAAATACTAACCACTAATCTACTGAACCGGACATCGCCGCCACTTTAATAAATATATTAACCCCTAAACCGCCGCCTCGCAAACATTAGTTAAATATTATTAACCCCTAATCTGCCATCCCTATCATCGCCGATGCCTACCTACATTTATTAACCCCTAATCTGCCGCCCCCAACGTCGCCCCCACTATATTACATTTATTAAAGGGACAGTCTACACCAGAATTTTTATTGTTTTAAAAGATAGATAATCCCTTTATTACCCATTCCCCAGTTTTGCATAACCAACACAGTTATAATAATATACTTTTAACCTCTGTGATTATCTTGTATCTAAGCCTCTGCAAACTGCCCCTTTATTTCAGTTCTTTTGACAGACTTGCAGTCTAGCCAATCAGCGCCTGCTCCCAGATCACTTCACGTGCACGAGCACAGTGTTATCTATATGAAATACGTGAACTAACACCCTCTAGTGGTGAAAAACTGTTAAAATGCAATGTGAAAAGAGGTGGCCTTCAAGGTCTAGGAAATTAGCATATTAACCTCCTAGGTTAAGCTTTCAACTAAGAATACCAAGATAACAAAGCAAAATTGGTGATAAAAGTAAATTGGAAAATTGTTTAAAATTACATGCTCTATCTGAATCATGAAAGTTTATTTTGGCCTAGACTGTCCCTTTAACCCCTAAACCTAAGTCTAACCCTAACCCTAACACCCCCCTATCTTAAATATAATTTAAATAAATCTAAATAAAATTACTATAATTAACTAAATGATTCCTATTTAAAACTAAATACTTACCGATAAAATAAACCCTAAGATAGCTACAATATAACTAATAGTTACATTGTAGCTATCTCATGGTTTATTTTTATTTTACAGGCAACTTTGTATTTATTTTAACTAGGTACAATAGTTATTAAATAGATATTAACTATTTAATAACTACCTAGCTAAAATAAATACAAATTTACCTGTAAAATAAAACCTAACCTGAGTTACAATTACACCTAACACTACACTATAATTAAATTAATTCCCTAAATTAACTACAATTAAATAAAATAAACTAAAGTACGAAAAAAAACACTAAATAACAGAAAATAATAAAATAATTACAATTTTTTTAAACTAAATCTAATCCCCCTAATAAAATAAAAAAGCCCCCCAAAATAATAAAAATCCCTACCCTATACTAAATTACAAATAGCCCTTAAAAGGGCTTTTTGCGGGGTAATCAGCTCTTTTACCTGTAAAAAGAAATACAATACCCCCCCAACATTAAAACCCACCACCCACACACCGAACCCTACTCTAAAACCCACCCAATCCCCCCTTAATAAAACCTAACACTAACCCCTTGAAGATCACCCTACCTTGAGATGTCTTCACCCAACCGGGCTGAAGTCCTCAACGAATCCGGGCGAAGTGGTCCTCCAGACGGGCAGAAGTCTTCATCCAAGCCGGGAAGAAGAGGTCCTCCAGACGGGCAGAAGTCTTCATCGAGACAGCATCTTCTATCTTCATCCACCCGGAGCGGAGTGGGTCCATCTTCAAGCCATCCGACGCAGAGCATCCTCTTCAAACGACGTCCAACTGAAGAATGAAGGTTTCTTTAAATGACATCATCCAAGATGGCGCCCCTTCAATTCCGATTGGCTGATGCAGCCAATCGGAATTAAGGTAGAAAAAATCCTATTGGCTGATGCATTAATAATATAATGCAGGTGTCGGCGATGTTGGGGGCGGCTGATTAGGGGTTAATAAGTGTAAGATTAGGGGTGTTTAGACTCGGGGTTCATGTTAGGGTGTTAGGTGTAGACATAAAATGTATTTACCCACAGGAATCAATGGGGCTGCGTTAGCAGCTGAACGCTGCTTTTTTGCAGGTGTTAGGTTTTTTTTCAGCCGGCTCTGCCCCATTGATTTCTATGGAGAAATTGTGCACAAGCACGTTACACCAGCTCACCGCTACCGTAAGCAGCGCTGGTATTACAGTGAGATGTGGAGCTAAATTTTGCTCTCCGCTCACTTTTCTGCGGATAATGCTGGGTTTAAAAAAACCTGTAATACCAGCGTTGTTTGTAGGTGAGCGGTGACTGAAAACTCTACCCGTTAGACTGCCATCTAATAATTATAAAATTGAGCCCGAGATATATCATCCCAAACACAGTTAGGGAAGCTAGTAACCCCTTAGTCTCCACACATACACAAGTGCCTGCACACTGCCCCAAGAAAATCCTATACCAAGGATTACATAATTTTCCCAAGTGCAAGTCTCCCATACCTAGAAGACAAAAGCACTTACCTGCAGTCTAGCTGTCCGGCAGGAAGACAGCTCACAAGGCGTAAAAGGACACATACTCCTTACAGAGACCTGTAGAAAAAAAAGAACAGAGTAACCAACTCTGGCTTTCTATAAGTAGGGTAACAATTATATTAGAAAACAAAGCAAGGACAACATCACCACTTTCTAACTGCTTAAAAGCCACCACTGCTCTTACTCAAGAGATTGACATGGACACAGCTAAACTCCAATCCATGCTTGCAGGGAAAAACATAATTTATGTAAGAAATTACTTGATAAATTAATTTCTTTCATAGTGGCAAGAGTCCATGAGCTAGTGACGTATGGGATATAGATTCCTACCAGGAGGAGGCAAAGTTTCCCAAACCTCAAAATGCCTATAAATATACCTCCCACCTCACACATACCTTAGTTTAACGTGTAGCCAAGAAGTGAGGTGTAAAAGAAAAAGGAAAACGCATACACAAAGAGGAACTGGAAAAATAAAAGTTCTTTATATAAAAAAAATCATAACCACACAAAATAGGGTGGGTCTCATGGACTCTTGCCACTATGAAAGAAATTAATTTATCAGGTAAGTTCTTACATAAATTATGTTTTCTTTCATGTAAGTGGCAAGAGTCCATGAGCTAGTGACGTATGGGATATAATACCCAAGATATGGAAATCCACAAGTCACTAGAGAGGGAGGGATAAATTAACAACAGTTAAATCTGCTGAGAAATTAAATCCAAAAAAAAAAAAAATACGTTTTCCTTAAAAATTAAAAAAAAAATCAAAGGCACTAGAATCAAACTGAGACAACTGCCTGAAGAACCTTTCTACCAAAGGCTGCTTCCGAAGAAGCAAACACATCAAAATAGTAAAATTTAGTAAAAGTATGCAAAGAAGACCAAGTTGCTGCTTTGCAAATTTGATCAACTGAAGCTTCATTCTTGAAAGCCCAAGAAGTGGCAACTGATCTAGTAGAATGAGCTGTAATTCTCTGAGGCGGAGACTGCCCCACCTCCACATAAGCTTTGTGAATCTAAAGTTTCAACTAAGATGCCAGAGAAATTTCCTGGACCCAGAAAAAATAACAAATAGACTAGAAGTTTTTCTGAAATCTTTAGTAGCCTCAACATAACATTTCAAAGCTCTTACCACATCCAAAGAATGTAAAGACCTTTCAAAAGTATTCTTAGGATTAGGACACAAGGAAGGAACAACAATTTCCCTATTGATGTTGTTAGAATTCACAACTTTAGGCAAAAATTTTAATGAAGTCCGCAAAACCGCTTTATCTTGATGGAAAATCAGGTAAGGAGACTCACAAGAGAGAGCAGACAATTCAGAAACTCTTCTAGCAGAAGAGATAGCCAAAAGAAATAACACTTTCCAAGAAAGTAATTTAATATCCCAAGAATGCATAGGTTCAAAAGGAGGAGCCTGTAAAATCTTCAAAACCAAAATAAGACTCCAAGGAGGAGAAATAGATTTAATAACCGGTTACATACGAATCAATGCCTGAACAAAACAGTGAATATCAGGATGTTTAGCAATCTTTCTATGAAAAAGGACAGAAAGAGCCGAAATTTGTCCTTTCAAAGTATTTGCAGACAAACCCTTGTCCAAACCATCCTGAAGAAACTGTAAAATCCTAGGAATTCTGAAACAATGCCAAGAATAATTAAGAGTGTAATATTATGAAAAATAGGTTTTACAAACCTGATGATACATTTTCCTTGAAACAGACTTACGAGCCTGTATCATAATGCTAATCACTGAGTCAGAGAAACCTCTATGACTAAGTACTAAGCATTTAATTTACATGCCTTCAAATGTAGAGATTTGAGATCCTGATGAAAAAAACGACCCTTGAGACAGAAGGTCTGGCCTTAAAAGAAGTTGCCAAGGCTGGCAACTGGACATCTGGACAAGATCCGCATACCAAAACCTGTGAGGCCATGCTGGTGCTATCAGAAACACATAAGATAGTTCCATTATGATCTTGGAGATCACCCTTGTAAGAAGAACCAGAGGTGGAAAAATATAAGCAGGTTGGTAAAACAAAGGAACTGCAAAGGCATCCACCATCTCCGCTGAGGATCCCTGGACCTGGAAAGGTATCTGGGAAGCTTCTTGTTTAGACGAGAGGCCATCAGATCTATTTCTGGAAGACCCCACATCTGTTCAAGATGAAAAAACATAATTTATGCTTACCTGATAAATTTAATTCTCTTGCAGTGTATCCAGTCCACGGATCATCCATTACTTATGGAATATATTCTCTCCCCAACAGGAAGTTGCAAGAGTCCACCCACAGCAAAGCTGCTATATAGCTCCTCCCCTAACTGCCATATTCAGTCATTCGACCGAAAACATACAGAGAAAGGAAACCATAGGGTGCAGTGGTGACTGTAGTTCAAATGAAAAAATTACCTGCCTTAAAGTGACAGGGCGGGCCGTGGACTGGATACACTACAAGAGAAATAAATTTATCAGGTAAGCATAAATTATGTTTTCTCTTGTTAAGTGTATCCAGTCCACGGATCATCCATTACTTATGGAATACCAATACCAAAGCTAAAGTACACGGATGATGGGAGGGACAAGGCAGGTACTTAAACGGAAGTTACCACTGCCTGTAAAAAACCCTTTCTCCCCAAAATAGCCTCCGAAGAAGCAAGGTATCAAATTTGTTAAATTTGAAAAAGTATGAAGCGCAGACCAAGACTCCGTCTTGTAAATCTGTTCAACAGAAGCCACATTTAAAAAAGGCCCAAGAGAAAACCACAGCTCAAGTAGAATGAGCTGTAATCCCTTCAGGAGACTGCTGACCAGCAGTCTCATAAGCTAAATGAATTATGCTTTTTAACCAAAAAGACAGAGAGGCTGCTGAAGTCTTTTGACCTCTCCTCTGTCCAGAATAGACAACAAACAAGGTGAACGTTTGATGAAAACTGTATTAGCTTGTAAGTAAAATTTTAAAGCACAAACCACGTCCAATATTGTGTAATAGACGTTCCTTCTTTGAGGAAGGATTAGGATACAAGCATGGAACAACTATCTCTTGAGTGATGTTCTTGGTAGATACCACCTTAGGAAAAAACCCAGGTTGGTACGCAGGACTACATTATCCGTACGAAGGACCAGATAAGGAGAATCACATTGTAACACAAATAACTTGGAGACTCTATGAGTCGAGGAAATAGCTACCCAAAAAGAACTTTCCAAGATAAAGATTGATATCTATGGAACAAAAAAGGTTCAAACGGAACTATCTGAAGAACCTTAAGAACCAGGTTTAAGCTCCATGGCGGAGCAACAGGTCTAAACACAGGCTTGGATCTAATCAAAGCCTGACCAAATGCCTGAACGTCTAGAAAAAACTGCCAGAATTAGCTGATAACCCTTTTCTCAAAAACATCTTGGAGAAAAGATAATATCCTGGGAATCCAGACTTTACTCCATGAGTAACCCTTGGATTCATAAAAATCAGATATGTACACCATATCTATGTTCAAATTTCCTAGAGACAGGCTTTCATGTCTGTATTAAGGTATCAATGACTGACTCGGAGAAGCCATGCTTTGATAACATCAAGCGTTCAGTCTCCAGGCAGTCCATCTCAGATTGATTCTAATTAGATGGTTGAAAGGACCCTGAGGTAGAGGGACCTGTCTCAGAAGCAGAGATCGTAATGGAAAGGATGACATGTACACCAGATCTGCATAACAGGTCCTGCGTGACTACGCAGACGCTGTCAAAAACACCAAAGCCCTCTCCTGCTTGGTCTTGATCTCCGGAGGAAAACCCACTCCCCCGGAAGACAAGTCTGACGACTTAGAAAATCCACCTCCCAGTTCTCAACACCTGGGATATGGATAGCTAATAGACAGAGAGATTCTCTGTCCAGTAAATTATTGTAAGACTTCTAACATCGCTAGGGAACTTCTGTTCCCCCTTGATGGCTGATGTAAGCCACAGTCGTGTATATTGTCCGACTGAGAATGATGTACCTCAGAGTTGCTAACTGAGGCCAAGTCTGAAGAGCATGGATATCACTCCCAATTCCAGAATATTTATTAGAAGGAGGGTCTCCTCCTAAGTCCCCTATCCCTGAGCCTTCAGGGAGTTCCAGACTGCATCCCAACCTAAAAGGCTGGCATCTATTGTAACAATTGTCCCATCTGACCTGCGGGAGGTCATACCCTTGGACAGAATGGACCCGACATAGTCACCAGAGAAGAGAATCTCTGGTCTCTTGGTCCAGGTTTAACAGGGGGACAAATCTGTGTAATCCCCATTCCTCTGACTGAGCATGCATAGTTGCAGCGGTCTGAAATGTAGACGTGCAAACGGTACTATGTCCCTTGCCGCTACCATTAAGCCAATTTCATTCATGTACTGAGCCACCGAAGGGCGCGGATGGAATGAAAAACACGGCAGAAATTTAGAAACTTTGATAACCTGGACTCCGTCAGGTAAATTTTCATTTCTACAGAATCTATCAGAGTCCCTAGGAGGGAAACTCTTGAGATTGGGGATAGAGAACTCTTTCCTTGTTCACTTTCCATCCATGTGATCTCAGAAATGCCAGTACTACGTCCGTATGAGACTTGGCAATTTGGATGTTTGACGCCTGTATCAGGATGTCGTCTAAATAAGGGGCCACTTCTATGCCCCGCGGCCTAAGGACCGCCAAAGCGACCCCAGAACCTCCATAAAGATTCTTGGGGCTGTAGATATCCCAAAGGAAAGATCTACAAACTGGTAATGCCTATCTAGAAAGGCAAACCTGAAAAACGATGGTGATCTTTATGCATCACAAAGTGAGGATAAGCATCCTTCAAATCCATTATAGTCCTCTATTGACTCTCCTGGATCATAGTTAAGATGGTACGAATAGTTTCCATCTTAAATGACGGAATTCTGAGGAATTTGTTTAAGATCTTTAGATCCAAAATAGGTCTGAAGGTTCCCTCTCCTTGGGAACCACAAACAGATTTGAGTAAAAACTCTGTCCCTGTTCCTCTCTTGGAACTGGAAGGATCTCGTACACAATGTAAGAATGCCTCCTTCTTTATCTGGTTTGCAGATAATTGTGAAAGGCGAAATCTCCCCTTTTTATTGGGGGGGAATCTTTGAAATCCAGAAGATATCTCTGGGATATAAATTCCAATGCCTAGGGATGCTGGGCATCTCTTGCCCACACCTGGGCGAAGAATGAAAGTCTGCCCCCTATAGGAACCATTACCGGATAGGGGTCCGTTCCTTCATGCTGCCTTAGAGGCAGCAGCAGGCTCCTTGGCCTGCTTATCCTTGTTTCAGGTCCGATTGTCTCCAGACCGCCTTGGACTGTGCAAAAATTCCTTCTTGTTTTGCCTTAGAGGAAGTGGATGCCACCCTCCAGTGATATAAGCAATAATCTCCTTCAAACCAGGCCCGAATAGGGTCTGCCCCTTGAAGGGAAGTTAAATAGCTTATTTATTAAAGTCACGACAGCTGACCCTGATATAAGCCATAGCGCTCTACGCGCCAGTATAGTAAAAAACAGAATTCTTAGCCGTTAGTTTAGTCAAATGAACAAAGGCATCAGAAAACAAAGGAATTTGGCTAGCATAAGCTTGTCAAATATATTCATCCAATGGAGTCGCTAACTGTAAAGCCTCATCAAGAGACTCAACCCAGAACGCCGCAGCAGCAGTGACAGAAGCAATGTATGCAAGGGGCTGCAGGATAAAACCCTGTTGAATAAACATTTTTTATCCATTGGATCTAAAAAGCACAACTGTCCTCGCCAGAGGTAGTGGTATGCTTAGCTAGAGTAGAAACTCTTTTCTCCACCTTAGGAACTGTCTGCCAGAAGTCCCGTGTGGTGGTAACTATTAGAAAACAATCTTCTAAAAAAATAGGAGGGGAAGAAAACAGCACACCTGGTCTATCCCATTCCTTATTAAAATTTTTTGTAGTAAACCTCTTTAGGTATTGGAAAAACATCAGTACACACCGGCACTGCATATTATTTATCCAGTCTACACAATTTCTCTGGCCCTGCGATTGTACACATTCATTCAGAGCAGTCAAAGCCTCCCTGAGCAACAAGTGGAGGTTCTCAAGCATAAATTTTAAATGTAGAAATATCAGAATCAGGTTAAATCATCTTCCCTGAGTCATTCACCCACAGACTAAGCATATTGTGAGGTAGTATCATACATGGTTCTTAAAGAGTCTGTATGCTCTGTATCTACCCCCAGAGCTATCTGCTTTCCTTTAATTTCAGGTAGTCTGACTAATACTGCTGCCAGAGTATTCTTCACTACCTTTGTCACGTCTTGTAAAATAAACGCTATGGGCGCCCTTGATGTACTTGGCACCATTTCAGCGTGAGTCCCTGAAGCGGGAGTCGAAGGGTCTGACACGTGGGGAGAGTTAGTCGGCATAACTTTCCCCTCGACAGAATCCCCTGGTAAAATAAACGCTATGGGTGCCCTTGATGTACTTGGTGCTATTTGAGCGTGAGTCCCTAAAGCGGGAGTCAAAAGGTCTGACACGTGGGGAGAGTTAGTCGGCATAACTACCCCCACGACAGAATCCTCTGGTGATAATGTTTTTAAAAACAAAAAATGATCTTTATTGTTTAACATGAAATCAGTACATCTGGTACACATTCTAAGATGGGGTTCCACCATGGCTTTAAAACATAATGAACACAGAGTTTCCTCTATGTCAGACATGTCAGAACAGACTAATAATGAGACTAGTAAGCTTGGAAAACACTTTAAATCAAGTTAACAAGCAAATATATAAAACGTTACTGTGCCTTTAAGAGAAACAAATTTTGTCAAAATTTGAAAAACAGTGAAAAAAGGCAGTAAAACAAACGAAATTTTTACAGTACATGTAATAAGGTAACAGAGCATTGCACCCACTTGCAAATGGATGATTAACCCCTTAATGCAAAAAACAGATCAAAAAACGACATAGACGTTTTTAAAAACAGACACAACAAAACTGCCACAGCAGAGCTGTGGATTACCTTCCCTATAAACGATTTTGGAAGTCTTTTTAGCCCTTTAGAAATGCCCTGTAGTATTCATGGGACTGCTGAGGGAATCTAGATGATTCATTTTGTAATTTTAACTGCGCAAAAAAGCGCTAAATTAGGCCCCTCCCACTCATATTACAACAGTGGGAAGCTTCAGTTAACTGTTTCTATGCAAAATTTAAGCCAGCCATGTGGAAAAAACTTAGGCCCCAATAAGTTTTATCACCAAACATATGTTAAAAAACGATTAAACATGCCAGCAAACGTTTTAAAACACATATTTAAAAGAGTATGTATCTCTATTAATAAGCCTGATACCAGTCGCTTTTACTGCATTTAAGGCTATACCAACATTACAGTGTTATCACCAATGTTCGTTAAAAAACGATTAAACATGCCAGTAAACGTTTTAAAACACATTTTTATAAGAGTATGTATCTCTATTAATAAGCCTGATACCAGTCGCTATCGCTGCATTTAAGGCTTTACTTACATTACTTCGGTATCAGCAGTATTTTCTTAGTCAATTCCATTCCTAGAAAAATATTTTACTGCACATACCTTTATCTGCAGGAAAACCTGCCCGCCATTCCCCCTCTGAAGTACCTCACTCCTCAGAATGTGTGAGAACAGCAAATGGATCTTAGTTACGTCTGCTAAGATCATAGAAAAACGCAGGCAGATTCTTCTTCCAAATACTGCCTGAGATAAACAGCACACTCCGGTGCCATTTGAAAATAACAAACTTTTGATTGAAGAATAAAACTAAGTATAAAGCACCACAGACTCTCACAACCTCCTATCTATGTTGAGGCTTGCAAGAGAATGACTGAATATGGCAGTTAGGGGAGGAGCTATATAGCAGCTTTGCTGTGGGTGGACTCTTGCAACTTCCTGTTGGGGAGAGAATATATTCCATAAGTAATGGATGATCCGTGGACTGGATACACTTAACAAGAGAAAAACACATCTGGATGGAGAGACCATTCCCCTGGATGTAAAGTCTGACGGCTGAAATAATTCACTTCCCAATTGTCTACACCTGGGATATGAATAAAAGAAATTTGACAAGCGTTGGATTCCGCCCAAGAAAGTATCCGAGATACTTCCTTCATTGCTGAAAGACTGCGAGTCCTTCCTTGATGATTGATATATGCCACTGTTGTGATATTACCTGTTTGAAAACAAATGTAAAGTTCTCTCTTCAATAGAGGCCACGCCTGAAGAGACCTGAAAATAGCACAGAGTTCTAAAATATTGATTGGTAACTTTGCTTCTCGAGGTTTCCAAACCCCTTGTGCTGTCAGAGATCCCCAGACAGCTCCCCAACCTGTAAGACTTGCATCTGTTGTGATCACAGTCCAGGTAGGACGAACAAATGAGGCCTCTTGAACAATAAGGTGATGGTCTAACCACCAAGTCAGAAAGAGTTAAGTGTTGGGATTTAAGTATATCAGTTGTGATATCGGAGTATAATTCCTGCACCATTGGTGCAACATGCAAAGCTGTAGAGGCCTCATATGAAAATGAGCAAAGGGGATCGCATCCAATGCTGCAGTCATGAGACCTAAAACTTACATGCATATAGCCACTGAAGGGAATGATAGAGACTGAAGGTTTAGACAAGCTAAAACTAACTTCATTCGTCTCTTGTCTGTCAGAGAAAGATTCATGGACACTGAATCTATCTGGAAACCTAAAAAGGTGGCCCTTGTCTGAGGAATCAAAAAGCTCTTTAGTAAATTGATCCTCCAACCATGTTTTCGAAGAAACCACACTAGTTGTTTTGTGTGAGATTCTGCTAAATGAAAAGATTGAGCTAGTACCAAGATAGTACAAAGATTCTCTGAGCTGTCGCTAGGCCAAACGGAAGAGCGACAAATTGGTAATGCTTGTCTAGAAAAGAGAATCTCAGAAAATGATAGCGAATAGGAGACAAGAGGGGCGCCTCATGTGTATATCAGTATGCCAAACAATCAGAATTTTGGCATACTGATATACACATGAGGCGCCCCCCTCTTGTCTCCCATTTCCTTTGTATTTCCGGATAATTCTGTAAAAAGGAGAGCAGCCACACCATTGTGCCATATTGATATAGTTGGATTACTCCACCACATTGAATATACCACTTCATTCATTGTATAATAATTGGAACTCTCTATTGGGACTTTCCTTATATAACCACCTTTGGAATATTTGGTTTGACCTATATGTTTATTGATATCTGTTATATGTATATAAGTCTGTCTGGTTTTTTAAAGTTAATTATTGGAGAGGATCACAGTTTATATATTTATATCTACTGAGCGCACCCTCATTGTCCAGGAAATAGAAAACGATAGTGGTCTGGATGAATTGGAATGTAAGTCTATTGTGGACATGAAATGACCTTGCTGAACAAAAGGCAGAATAGTCCTTATAGTCACCATATTGAAAGTTGGGACTCTTACAAAACGATTTAAAAACTTCTTTCTTTGGGACAATGAATAGATTTGAATAAAAACCCAAACCCCATATCTGAGCTTTCACAGGGTTTGTTGGAACAGGAGAAAGAAAAAATCTTCCCATGGGAGGTCTTATTCTGAAACCTATTCGTTACCCCTGAGAAACAATATTCTGAATCCACTGATTTTGAACAGAAACTGTGAAAATGTTTTGAAATAATTTCAATCTGCCCCCCACCAGTTGAACTGGTTTGAGGGCCGCACCTTCATTTAGTCTTAGGGGCTGGATTTGTTTTTTTATAAGGCTTGGATTTATTCCAATTTAGAGATGGTCTCCAATTAGAGCCAGAGGCCTTAGGGGAAGGAGAGGTCTTTTGTTCCCTATTCTGACGAAAGGAACGAAAACAATTGGGAGCTTTAAATTTACCCTTAGATTTCTTATCTTGGGGCAGAAAAACTCCCTTTACCCGGTAATAGTGGAGATAATAGAATCCAATTGAGAACCAAATAAATTATTACCCTGAAATGATAAAGATAGTAATCTAGATTTAGACACCATATCAGCATTCCAAGATTTAAGCCATAGAGCTCTTCTAGCAAGAATAGCTAAAGACATACTGTAGATTTAATATCAATCTTAATTATATCAAATATAGCATCACAAATGAAATAATTAGCATGTTGAAGTAAAGAACAATGCTACACAATTCAGGATCTGTTAACTGTTGAGCTAAACTGTCCAACCAAAAAGTTGAAGCAGTATCTAAATATGCTTTTCTAAGATAGGAATCAAGAGACTTAATATAACAAATTTTGGCGCCAAAAATGGCTTAAATGCAGAGAAAAACACTTTTGGCGCCAAAGCTTAACAAATCAAATTACGTGACTCGCGTCATAACAGACGCGACTTTGTGCCAAAAAAACTTGCATCAAGAAAGTCGCAAGAAATAATGCGACTCGCGTCATGGTAGATGCGACTTCGCGCCAAATATTTTCGCACCATAAATGTCGCAATAAAAAGTAACATTCTGCGCCATCGCGAGCCTAAGCCACAAAAATTTTGAAAAAATCAGACTCCAAGTTAAAACGAACTGGAACCCCAGGTAAGCCTAAAAACTCCCATAAACATAATTTCCATGCTGAAACTGTTAGACTGCAAAGGGAAATACACAGACCTGACTCATGGCAAATATATACAATATACATTTAAAACTGTATAAGATAAAGTGCCAAACATAGCTGAGAGTGTCTTAAAAAATTATACATACTTACCAGAAGACACCCATCCACATATAGCAGACAGCCAAACCTGTACTAAAACATATCAGCAGAGGTAATGGTAGAGGAGTATAATGTTGATCTGTAGAGGGAGGCAGCAGATGAATTCCTGAGACCGAGAGCTTTAGAATAGATTTCCCATAGGAGAAAACATGGCATCATTAGGCAATACTCCCTTCACATGCCTCAGACAAACACTGTACTTTGAGAGGAACTGGGCTTCAATATGCTTAGAAGCGCCTATCACAGAAGAAAATCAAGCACAACTTGCTTCACCACCTCCATGAGAGGCAAAGTTTGTAAAACTAAGGTATGTGTGAGGTGGGAGGTGTATTTATAGGCATTTTGAGGTTTGGGAAACTTTGCCCCCTCCCTGTAGGAATGTATAACTCATACGTCACTAGCTCATGGACTCATGCCCCTTACATGAAAGAAAGTACCCATTAAAGAAATAAAAATAAAAAATTCTTCAGACACCAACTTCACGTCCTCCATTGACAGAGGCAAAGAGAATGACTGGGGGCTATGGGTAAGGTAAGTGACACTTAATAGCTGTGCTGGGGTGCTCTTTGCCTCCTCCTGCTGGCCAGGAGTGAATATCCCACTAGTAATTGGAATGGCGTCGTGGACTCTCCATGTCTTAGGAAAGAAAATAAAGAGAAGAAACTAAGGATTCTGCGCACTACCTTTTAATTATAGTAAAAGTCCTACTTTAATAAGGTACTAAATAAAATAATACTGGGTATACAGGGAGTGCAGAATTATTAGGCAAGTTGTATTTTTGAGGATTAATTTTATTATTGAACAACAACCATGTTCTCAATGAACCCAAAAAACTCATTAATATCAAAGCTGAATAGTTTTGGAAGTAGTTTTTAGTTTGTTTTTAGTTATAGCTATTTTAGGGGGATATCTGTGTGTGCAGGTGACTATTACTGTGCATAATTATTAGGCAACTTAACAAAAAACAAATATATACCCATTTCAATTATTTATTTTTACCAGTGAAACCAATATAACATTTCAACATTCACAAATATACATTTCTGACATTCAAAAACAAAACAAAAACAAATCAGTGACCAATATAGCCACCTTTCTTTGCAAGGACACTCAAAAGCCTGCCATCTATGGATTTTGTCAGTGTTTTGATCTGTTCACCATCAACATTGCGTGCAGCAGCAACTACAGCCTCCCAGACACTGTTCAGAGAGGTGTACTGTTTTCCCTCCTTGTAAATCTCACATTTGATTGTGGACCACATGTTCTCAATGGGGTTCAGATCAGGTGAACAAGGAGGCCATGTCATTAGATTTTCTTCTTTTATACCCTTTCTTGCCAGCCATGCTGTGGAGTACTTGGACGCGTGTGATGGAGCATTGTCCTGCATGAAAATCATGTTTTTCTTGAAGGATGCAGACTTCTTCCTGTACCACTGCTTGAAGAAGGTGTCTTCCAGAAACTGGCAGTAGGACTGGGAGTTGAGCTTGACTCCATCCTCAACCCAAAAAGGCCCCATAAGCTCATCTTTGATGATACCAGCCCAAACCAGTACTCCACCTCCACCTTGCTGGCGTCTGAGTCGGACTGGAGCTCTCTGCCCTTTACCAATCCAGCCACGGGCCCATCCATCTGGCCCATCCATCTGGCCCATCAAGACTCACTCTCATTTAATCAGTCCATAAAACCTTAGAAAAATCAGTCTTGAGATATTTCTTGGCCCAGTCTTGACGTTTCAGCTTGTGTGTCTTGTTCAGTGGTGGTCGTCTTTCAGACTTTCTTACCTTGGCCATGTCTCTGAGTATTGCACACCTTGTGCTTTTGGGCACTCCAGTGATGTTGCAGCTCTGAAATATGGCCAAACTGGTGGCAAGTGGCATCTTGGCAGCTGCACGCTTGACTTTTCTCAGTTCATGGGCAGTTATTTTGCGCCTTGGTTTTTCCACACGCTTCTTGCGACCCTGTTGACTATTTTGAATGAAACGCTTGATTGTTCGATGATCACGCTTCAGAAGCTTTGCAATTTTAAGAGTCCTGCATCCCTCTGCAAGATATCTCACTATTTTTGACTTTTCTGAGCCTGTCAAGTCCTTCTTTTGACCCATTTTGCCAAAGGAAAGGAAGTTGCCTAATAATTATGCACACCTGATATAGGGTGTTGATGTCATTAGACCACACCCCTTCTCATTACAGAGATGCACATCACCTAATATGCTTAATTGGTAGTAGGATTTCGAGCCTATACAGCTTGGAGTAAGACAACATGCATAAAGAGGATGATGTGGTCAAAATACTCATTTGCCTAATAATTCTGCACTCCCTGTATATACAGGGAGTGCAGAATTATTAGGCAAGTTGTATTTTTGAGGATTAATTTTATTATTGAACAACAACCATGTTCTCAATGAACCCAAAAAACTCATTAATATCAAATCTGAATAGTTTTGGAAGTAGTTTTTAGTTTGTTTTTAGTTATAGCTATTTTAGGGGGATATCTGTGTGTGCAGGTGACTATTACTGTGCATAATTATTAGGCAACTTAACAAAAAACAAATATATACCCATTTCAATTATTTATTTTTACCAGTGAAACCAATATAACATCTCAACATTCACAAATATACATTTCTGACATTCAAAAACAAAACAAAAACAAATCAGTGACCAATATAGCCACCTTTCTTTGCAAGGACACTCAAAAGCCTGCCATCCATGGATTCTGTCAGTGTTTTGATCTCTTCACCATCAACATTGCGTGCAGCAGCAACCACAGCCTCCCAGACACTGTTCAGAGAGGTGTACTGTTTTCCCTCCTTGTAAATCTCACATTTGATGATGGACCACAGGTTCTCAATGGGGTTCAGATCAGGTGAACAAGGAGGCCATGTCATTAGATTTTCTTCTTTTATACCCTTTCTTGCCAGCCACGCTGTGGAGTACTTGGACGCGTGTGATGGAGCATTGTCCTGCATGAAAATCATGTTTTTCTTGAAGGATGCAGACTTCTTCCTGTACCACTGCTTGAAGAAGGTGTCTTCCAGAAACTGGCAGTAGGACTGGGAGTTGAGCTTGACTCCATCCTCAACCCGAAAAGGCCCCACAAGCTCATCTTTGATGATACCAGCCCAAACCAGTACTCCACCTCCACCTTGCTCTGCGTCTGAGTCGGACTGAAGCTCTCTGCCCTTTACCAATCCAGCCACGGGCCCATCCATCTGGCCCATCAAGACTCACTCTCATTTCATCAGTCCATAAAACCTTAGAAAAATCAGTCTTGAGATATTTCTTGGCCCAGTCTTGACGTTTCAGCTTGTGTGTCTTGTTCAGTGGTGGTCGTCTTTCAGCCTTTCTTACCTTGGCCATGTCTCTGAGTATTGCACACCTTGTGCTTTTGGGCACTCCAGTGATGTTGCAGCTCTGAAATATGGCCAAATTGGTGGCAAGTGGCATCTTGGCAGCTGCACGCTTGACTTTTCTCAGTTCATGGGCAGTTATTTTGCGCCTTCGTTTTTCCACACGCTTCTTGCGACCCTGTTGACTATTTTGAATGAAACGCTTGATTGTTCGATGATCACGCTTCAGAAGCTTTGCAATTTTAAGAGTGCTGCATCCCTCTGCAAGATATCTCACTATTTTTGACTTTTCTGAGCCTGTCAAGGCCTTCTTTTGACCCATTTTGCCAAAGGAAATGAAGTTGCCTAATAATTATGCACACCTGATATAGGGTGTTGATGTCATTAGACCACACCCCTTCTCATTACAGAGATGCACATCACCTAATATGCTTAATTGGTAGTAGGCTTTCGAGCCTATACAGCTTGGAGTAAGACAACATGCATAAAGAGGATGATGTGGTCAAAATACTCATTTGCCTAATAATTCTGCACTCCCTGTACATTGTCTCTGGGTACATCTAAGGCCAAAAATTAGGGTTGAGAATTAAAAGATAACTGATAAATTCAACTAAAAAACTGTGACTGATCCTTTTAGGTTTAACAACCTATCCTCAAAAGCATATGCTTACACAGCCACAGCAAAGGATTTACATGCTAAATTGCTTGGCTTGTCACAGAGATGCAACCGCCAAGTATTCCCGGCTGATATGCTGGAATTTCAGCATCAGTTAGGAGTGTGTGTATGAGACATGCCAGGACTAAACACAAACAGGCCCATTTCAGCCCATAAATGGACCTTTATCAATGGGTACAGTGTAAACGATGATACCATATATGAGGCTACTTTTGGACCTCTCTTAGGGGTAAACTTATTAAGCTGCATCACCAGCTTTTGAGACTATGAGGAGCAGACTTGCATGAGTGAACCTGCAGCCACAATTTTAACAAGCAGAAACTGCTTCTTTTGACTCTCTGCCACCTCAGAAGTGGCGAGATCCATCACCCAGGCACTTGCTTATTCGGGGGGATTGACATGCCCTGCTGGCATTGCACAAGAAAGCTCTTGTGTAAAATTAAATTTCGCCATGTGATGCAGTATCAGAAGTTTCGATTGCAGGTGGACAGGTTAACTACTTGTGAACCTGCCCTCCTGCATTCATGATAAATCTTGCACCTAATAAGTAAATGCTCACTAAGCAGAAGACTCTAAATAAAAAATAATCAACATCAAGCTAGCCTTTAATAAAAAGTTACAGAAGCACATTTTGACAAGCAATATAACTCTCCTTTGGAACCACCAAAAAAAGCAGAACGTTATAAATGAGTCAAGTGACCTAGGGAAAGGAAAATATTAATACATAACAATATTCATGCCAATAGTGTACTTTTAACTAAGTACATTATTACAAATATGCATGGCTCTAGTTGATTAATATTTAAGGCATAACTCATGACAAATATTAACTATCCTGTACTATTAATAGTATAAAATTATAAGCAATCATTTTGCCTTTACCTATCTGTTATCACTAAAAAATAAAACCCAATTAATATTCAAGTGTTCAGACTAAATTCAGTTAGCTAAATAAATAAGTTCTATAGCGTCTCAGTTAGCTGTGGGCAAACTGTAAATTGCCTTTCTATTGTACAAAGTCTATACCCAACTCCAGACCTCCAGTTAAAACAGTCAGGCAATATTGCAACTTTCATGTCTTGATGGGGATCAAATATATAAAGGGCAATGAAGAATGATATAGCTGAATCCAATGTGAGGCAAGTGAATAACTACAGGGTCTCTACATAAAGAGCACTAGATTCAAGAAGCTGATTGACTGAACCAAGTAGATGCTTTCTGTAGTGATCTAATAAGAATATATGTGTTGTAATTACTAGAGCAGGTTCAGCTGCATCTTCTGAAATGGTACCCAGATAACATGTAGAGTTAGTGGCCTAGATTTAGAGTTGGGCGGTAGCCGTGAAAACCAGCGTTAGAGGCTCCTAACGCTGGTTTTAGGCTACCTCCGGTATTTGGAGTCATTAAAAAAAGGGTCTAACGCTCACTTTTCAGCCGCGACTTTTCCATACCGCAGATACCCTTACGTAAATTGCGCATCCTATCTTTTCAATGGGATTTTTCTAACTCCGGTATTTAGAGTCGTGTCTGAAGTGAGCGTTAGAAATCTAACAACAAAACTCCAGCCGCAGAAAAAAGTCAGTAGTTAAGAGCTTTCTGGTCTAACGCCGGTTCATAAAGCTCTTAACTACTGTACTCTAAAGTACACTAACACCCATAAACTACCTATGTACCCCTAAACCGAGGTCCCCCCACATCGCCGCCACTCGATTAAATTTTTTTAACCCCTAATCTGCCGACCGCCACCTACGTTATACTTATGTACCCCTAATCTGCTGCCCCTAACACCACCGACCCCTATATTATATTTATTAACCCCTAATCTGCCCCCCTCAACGTCGCCTCCACCTGCCTACACTTATTAACCCCTAATCTGCCGAGCGGACCGCACCGCTATTATTATAAAGTTATTAACCCCTAATCCGCCTCACTATCCCTATAATAAATAGTATTAACCCCTAATCTGCCCTCCCTGACATTGCCGACACCTAACTTCAATTATTAACCCCTAATCTGCCGACTGGAGCTCACCTCTATACTAATAAATGTATTAACCCCTAAAGCTAAGTCTAACCCTAACACTAACACCCCCCTAAATTAAATATAATTTTAATCTAACAAAATTAATTAACTCTTATTAAATAAATTATTCCTATTTAAAGCTAAATACTTACCTGTAAAATAAATCCTAATATAGCTACAATATAAATTATAATTATATTATAGCTATTTTAGGATTTATATTTATTTTACAGGTAACTTTGTATTTATTTTAACCAGGTGCAATAGCTATTAAATAGTTAAGAACTATTTAATAGCTAAAATAGTTAAAATAATTACAAAATTACCTGTAAAATAAATCCTAACCTAAGTTACAATTAAACCTAACACTACACTATCAATAAATTAATTAAATAAAATACCTATAATTATCTACAATTAAACCTAACACTACACTATCAATAAATAAATTAAATACAATACCTACAAATAACTACAATGAAATAAACTATCTAAAGTACAAAAAATAAAAAAGAACTATTAAAAAAAATATTTACAAACATAAGAAAAATATTACAACAATTTTAAACTAATTACACCTACTCTAAGCCCCCTAATAAAATAACAAAGCCCCCCAAAATAAAAAAATGCCCTACCCTATTCTAAATTACTAAAGTTCAAAGCTCTTTTACCTTACCAGCCCTGAACAGGGCCCTTTGCGGGGCATGCCCCAAGAAGTTCAGCTCTTTTGCCTGTAAAAAAAAACATACAATACCCCCCCCCAACATTACAACCCACCACCCACTTACCCCTAATCTAACCCAAACCCCCCTTAAATAAACCTAACACTAAGCCCCTGAAGATCTTCCTACCTTATCTTCACCATACCAGGTTCACTGATCGATCCAGAAGAGCTCCTCCGATGTCCTGATCCAAGCCCAAGCGGGGGGCTGAAGAGGTCCATGATCCGGCTGAAGTCTTCATCCAAGCGGGATCTTCTATGGTCATCCATCCGGAGCGGAGCGGCAGGATCCTGAAGACCTCCGACGCGGAACATCCATCCTGGCCGACGACTGAACGACGAATGACGGTTCCTTTAAATGACGTCATCCAAGATGGCGTCCCTCGAATTCCGATTGGCTGATAGGATTCTATCAGCCAATCGGAATTAAGGTAGGAATATTCTGATTGGCTGATGGAATCAGCCAATCAGAATCAAGTTCAATCCGATTGGCTGATTGGATCAGCCAATCGATAGTGTAGTGTAGTGTTAGGTTTAATTGTAGATAATTATAGGTATTTTATTTAATTAATTTATTGATAGTGTAGTGTTAGGTTTAATTGTAACTTAGGTTAGGATTTATTTTACAGGTAATTTTGTAATTATTTTAACTATTTTAGCTATTAAATAGTTCTTAACTATTTAATAGCTATTGTACCTGGTTAAAATAAATACAAAGTTACCTGTAAAATAAATATAAATCCTAAAATAGCTATAATATAATTATAATTTATATTGTAGCTATATTAGGATTTATTTTACAGGTAAGTATTTAGCTTTAAATAGGAATAATTTATTTAATAAGAGTTAATTAATTTCGTTAGATTAAAATTATATTTAACTTAGGGGGGTGTTAGGGTTAGACTTAGCTTTAGGGGTTAATACATTTATTAAAATAGCGGTGAGCTCCAGTCGGCAGATTAGGGGTTAATAATTGAAGTTAGGTGTCGGCGATGTTAGGGAGGGCAGATTAGGGGTTAATACTATTTATTATAGGGTTAGTGAGGCGGATTAGGGGTTAATAACTTTATTATAGTAGCGCTCAGGTCCGGTCGGCAGATTAGGGGTTAATAAGTGTAGGCAGGTGGAGGCGACGTTGTGGGGGGCAGATTAGGGGTTAATAAATATAATATAGGGGTCGGCGATGTTAGGGCAGCAGATTAGGGGTACATAGGGATAATGTAAGTAGCGGCAGTTTACGGAGCGGCAGATTAGGGGTTAATAATAATATGCAGGGGTCAGCGATAGCGGGGGCGGCAGATTAGGGGTTAATAAGTGTAAGGTTAGGGGTGTTTAGACTCGGGGTACATGATAGAGTGTTAAGTGCAGACGTAGGAAGTGTTTCCGCATAGCAAACAATGGGGCTGCGTTAGGAGCTGAACGCGGCTTTTTTGCAGGTGTTTGGTTTTTTTTTCAGCTCAAACAGCACCATTGTTTCCTATGGGGGAATCGTGCACGAGCACGTTTTTGAGGCTGGCCGCGTCCGTAAGCAACTCTGGTATCGAGAGTTGAAGCTGCGTTAAATATGCTCTACGCTCCTTTTTTGGAGCCTAACGCAGCCTTTATGTGGACTCTCAATACCAGAGTTATTTTTATGGTGCGGCCAGAAAAAAGCCGGCGTTAGCTTTTCGGGTCATTACCGACAAAACTCTAAATCTAGCCGAGTGTTTCCAATATGTTCAGACAAATCTAGGCTGCAGATTTCCAGCTGCTCCTCAGCTGAAATATCCGCGCTCCATACTTGTCAGTGCTGAACCCCAGCAAAAGTTGCGAATTTACAGAACTGTCCTTCAGCTTGTAGAAAGCTGGTCAGGATAATATAACCTTTGCAGTGCCACCATCCTCTGCAGATGGTAGAGGAGGGACTCTTAAAAGAGGTGTATGTGCCGACATCAAGTTCCTCAGGAACTATCTTCTAAAATGAGTCTAGCAGGAGGCAAACTCTTGTAGACACAAAGTAGAATTTCCCTCCATCTATGAAATAAGCAGTCACAGACGTGAGGTATATTTGTAAAAAAAAAATTATATTATAACAGATGCTGAGACAAGAGTAAGCACAGACCATAGCTGTGCCTTATACAAAGTTCACTGGGGGGAGGGGGCCATGTTGCAGGCCTATTCCTAGTTTCCAATGCTGCAATGTTCACAATTGTTAAAACTGGTAGGGAACACAAAAATACAATCTCTGAAACAGTACAAAATGTTGAATAATTCTCTTCCACTTTTAAGGATGGATTCCCACGTGTAGCTGATAAACAGCAGATTCAGTTGCTTCTCCTCTTTGCTTCCAATATTACTGCCTGTCATGGAAGCTGCCTGGACATGCCCATCTTGGCCTACCCTTAGAAGGGCATTTGGTAGGACAGTGCCCTAAAGTGATTATAGCTCTTTTGCCCTGATTTAAAATAAACATGCTGATAAATTTGTTTCTTTTTAGACACGATGAGTCCACGGATCATCATCCTTACTTGTGGGATTACACCTCCTGGTCAGCAGGAGGAGGCAAAGAGCACCACAGTAGAGCTGTTATATATAGCTCCTCCCTTCCTTCCCTCCCACTCCAGTCATTCAACCGAAATTAGCAAGAGAAAGGAAAAGCCAAGGTACAACTGCAGATGTGTCAGAAGTTTACAAAAATTAATAACCTGTCTTAAGAGAATAGGGCGGGCCGTGGACTCATCGTGTCTAAAAAGAAACAAATTTATCAGGTAAGCATAAATTTTCTTTTCTTTTTAAAGACACGATGAGTCTACAGATCATCATCCTTACTTGTGGGATACAATACCAAAGCTAGAGGGACAAGACAGGGAACCTAAATGGAAGGCACCACTGCTTGAAGAACGTTTCTCCCAAAAACAGCCTCAGCCGAGGCAAAAGTATCAAATTTGTAAAATTTAGAAAAAGTGTGAAGAGAAGACCAAGTTGCAGCCTTGCAAATCTGTTCCACAGAAGCTTCGTTTTTGAATGCCCATGAGGAAGCAACCGCCCTAGTGGAATGAGCCATAATTCTTTCAAGAGGCTGCTGTCCAGCAGTCTCATATGCAAAACGGATGATACTCCTCAGCCAAAAATAAAGAGAGGTAGCCGTAGCTTTCTGACCCTTATGTTTTCCAGAGAAAATTACAAACAGAGAAGAAGACTGACGAAAGTCCTTAGTTGCTTGTAAATAAAACTTCAAAGCACGGACTATGTCCAAATTATGCAGAAGCCTTTCCTTCTGAGAAGAAGGAATAGGACACAAGGAAGGAACAACAATCTCCTGATTAATGTTCCTGTCTGAAACAACCTTAGGAAGGAACCCTAGTTTAGTACGTAAAACTACATTATCCGTATGGAAAATAAGGTAAGGCGAATTGTATTGCAACGTCGAAAGCTCAGATACTCTTCGAGCTGAAGAAATAGCAACAAGAAATAAAACTTTCCAAGACAACAACTTAATATCTAAGGAATGCATAGGCTCAAACGGAGCCCCTTGAAGAACCTTAAGAAATAAATTCAGACTCCATGGAGGAGTAACTGGTTTAAACACAGGTCTAATCCTAACCAAGGCCTGACAAAAGGATTGAACATCTGGGACATCAGGAGGTTTGTGTAACAAAATAGATAAGGCAGATATATGACCCTTTAGAGAACTTGCCGATAAACCCTTCTCCAATCCTTCTTGGCGAAAAGACAAAATTCTGGGAATCCTAACTCTACTCCATGAGTAGCCCTTGGATTCACACCAGTAAAGATATTTACACCATATCTTATAGTAAATCTTTCTAGTTACAGGCTTACGCGCCTGAATCAATGTCTCTATGACCGAATCAGAAAAGCCCTGCTTGGATAGAATTAAGTGTTCAATCTCCAAGCAGTCAGCTTCAGAGAAATTAGATTTGGATGAAGGAAGGGTCCTTGAATGAGAAGATCCTTCCTCAATGGTAGTCTCCAATGTGGCAGGGATGACATGTCCACCAGATCGGCATACCAAATTCTGCGAGGCCACGCAGGAGCAATGAGGATCACTGATGCCTTCTCCTGTTTGATTCGAGCAATGACCCGAGTAAGAAGAGCAAACCGGGGAAAAAGATATGCTAGGCTGAAGGACCAAGGAACTGCTAGAGCATCTATCAGTTCCGCCTGAGGATCCCTGGACCTTGACCCGTATCTTGGGAGCTTGGCATTCTGACGAGATGCCATGAGATCTAACTCCGGCGGACCCCATTTGAGAATCAGGTTGGAGAACACTTCCGGATGGAGTTCCCACTCTCCCGGATGAAAAGTCTGCCTGCTCAGAAAGTCCGCCTCCCAGTTGTCCACCCCTGGAATGTGGATCGCTGATAGATGGCAAGAATGGGCCTCCGCCCACCGGATTATCTTGGCTACCTCTGTCATCGCTAAGGAACTCCTCGTTCCTCCCTGATGATTGATGTAAGCCACAATTGTTATGTTGTCCGTCTGGAATCTGATGAACTGGGCCGAAGCCAACTGAGGTCAGGCCAGAAGAGCATTGTAAATCGCTCTCAGTTCCAGGATGTTTATAGGAAGAACAGACTCCGCCGGAGTCCACACTCCCTGAGCCTTTAGAGGACCCCAGACAGCTCCCCACCCTAGAAGGCTGGCATCTGTTGTCACAATCACCCATGATGGTCTGTGAAAGCATGTTCCCTGGGATAGATGATCCAGAGACAACCAGCATTGAAGTGAATCCCTTGTCTTCTGCTCCAGGGTTATTCGAGGAGACAAGTCTGCATAATTTCCATTCCACAGCCTGAGCATGTTCAACTGAAGAGGTCTGAGGTGAAACTGAGCAAACGGAATGATGTCCATTGCCGCCACCATCAGTCCGATTACTTCCATGCACTGGGCCACTGACGGCCGAGGATTGGACTGAAGGTCTCGACAGGCATCTAGAATCTTTGATTTCCTGTCCTCTGTCAGAAAAATCCTCATAGATATAGAATCTATTACAGTTCCAAAGAAAGTCACCCTTGCTTTCGGGATTAAGGAACTCTTGTCCATGTTTACCTTCCACCCGTGAGTTCTCTGGAAGGATAGTACAATGTCGGTATGGGACCTTGCTTGTTGACAAGATGGTGCCTGGATTAGAATATCGTCCAGATAAGGAGCCACTGCAATGCCCCGCAGTCTTAAAACCACCAGCAGAGACCCCAGAACTTTTGTGAAAATTCTGGGTGCCGTGACCAGCCCGAAGGGAAGAGCCACAAACTGAAAGTGTCTGTCCAGAAAGGCAAACCTTAGGAACTTGTGATGATCTCTGTGGATAGGAACATGTAACATAGCAACATAGTAGATGAGGTTGAAAAAAGACCGAAGTCCATCGAGTTCAACCTATACAAATCAAAATATATACAAAAAGCTCCAGTTAAGCTAAATAATCCCACTAAAAGGTGAACCATTTAATACTAGCAATCATATCCATGAATTTTGTTTATAGTCAGAAATGTATCCAAATAATTTTTAAATGTATCTAGGGTATTGCCATTCACTACCTCCTTTGGTAATGAGTTCCACAATTTTATTGCTCTTACAGTGAAAAAACGTTTCCGTTGCAAGAGATTAAATCTCCTTTCCTCCAACCTTAAATTGTGACCTCTGGTCACAAACAATTTTCTTGGAATAAACAGAGCTTCTGCCATCTCTGTATATGGGCCTTGAATATATTTATATAAAGTAATCATGTCACCTCTTAAGCGCCTTTTTTCTAAAGAAAACAGACCCAGTTTGGCTAGCCTCTCCTCATAGGTTAAATTCTCCAATCCCCTTATTAGCTTTGTGGCCCTTCTCTGAACTTTTTCTAGTTCTGCAATATCTTTTTTTGCGATTGGTCCCCAGAACTGCACTCCATACTCAAGGTGAGGTCTTACCAGGGCTTTATATAGTGACAGAATTATGCTTTCCTCCCTTGAGTCAATGCCTCTTTTAATACATGCTAGTATCTTATTAGCCTTTGAAACTGCTGCCCTGCATTGTGCACCCATCTTTAGCTTGTTATCTATTACTACCCCCAAATCCCTTTCCTCCTGTGTTTGGCTAAGTCTTGTCCCATTTAAATAATATGTAGCCTGCTTATTTTTACTTCCAAAATGTAGAACCTTGCATTTTCCCGTATTAAATCTCATTTTCCATTTACCTGCCCATACTTCTAATTTTTGCAGGTCACTTTGTAACGAAAGTTCATCCTGCTCTGACCTAATGACCTTATTTAACTTAGTATCATCTGCAAAAATAGAGATGTCGCTATATCAAAAGCCTTTGCAAAATCCAAGTATATCACATCAACTGATTCCCCTTTATCTATATTTTTACTTACTTCCTCATAGAATCTAATAAGATTAGTTTGACATGATCTATTTCTCATAAAACCATGCTGATTAGAACTCATAATCTTGTTTACATGAATATGATCATCAATATAATCTGTATAATCCCTTCAAATATCTTCCCTAACTAACTGGTCTATAGCTTCCTGGATCATCCCTACTTCCCTTTTTGAAGAGTGGCACCACATCAGCTTTACGTCAATCCTTGGGTAACATGCCTAAGGATAATGATTCTTGAAAAATTAAGAGTAGAGGTTTGTCTATAACAGTGCTAAATTCCCTTAACACCCTTGGATGTATTCCATCTGGGCCTGGAGTTTTATTTACTTTAATATTATCCAATTTGTTCCTGATATCCTCTATACATAACCCAATTAATGGTATGGGCTGGCATGTTCTATTTTGTTCCAAAGTATCATTCAATGGTTCCTCTCTTGTAGATATGCATCCTTTAAGTCCACTGTCGTCATAAATTGACCCTCCTGAATCAATGGAAGAATGGTACGAATAGTTTCCATCTTGAAAGATGGAACTCTGAGAAACTTGTTTAGACTCTTGAGGTCTAAAATAGGTCTGAAAGTTCCCTCCTTCTTGGTAACTACAAACAGATTTGAATAAAAACCCTGCCAGTGTTCCTGTACGGAATAATCACTCCCAGGGAGGAGAGGTCTCTTACACAATGTAATAACGCCTCTCTCTTTATCTGTTTTGCAGATAATCTTGAAAGAAGAAATCTTCCTCAGGGAGGAACATTTTTGAACTCTAGTTTGTATCCCTGGGACACAATTTCTATGGCCCAAGGATCCTGAACGTCTCGCACCCAAGCCTGAACGAAGAAAGAAAGTCTGCCCCCCACCAAATTTGGTCCCGGATCGGGGGCATTGCCCTTCATGCTGATTTGGAGTCAGCAGTAGGTTTCTTGGACTGTTTACCCTTGTAACAAGGCTGGTTGGGTCTCCAAGTGGGCTTAGACTGCGAATAGTTTCCTTCCTGTTTAGAGGAGGAAGAGAAAGAATTTCCCTTGAAATTGCGAAAGGAACAAAAATTATTTTGTCGTCCTTTTTGTTTATTTCTCTTATCCTGAGGGAGGAGATGACCCTTACCTCCCGTGATGTCAGAGATAATTTCCTTCAAGCCAGGTCCAAACAAGGTCTTTCCCTTGTAAGGAATAGCTAGAAGCTTAGACTTAGATGAAACGTCTGCAGACCAAGGTTTTAACCATAAAGCTCTGCGGGCTAGGATAGAAAACCCTGAACTCTTAGCTGCCAATTTAGTTATTTGCAGAGAAGCATCCGTAATAAACGCATTGGCTAACTTCAGAGCTTTAATCCTATCTTGGATCTCCTCCAAGGAAGTCTCAGACTTAAGAGACTCAGACAGAGCATCAAACCAATAAGCTGCCGCACTAGTGACAGTAGCAATGCACGCAGCCAGCTGCAACAGCAGACCCTGGTGAACATAAATCTTTTTAAGTAGACCCTCCAACTTCTTGTCCATGGGGTCTTTAAAGGCACAACTATCCTCAATAGGAATTGTAGTTCGCTTGGCTAAGGTGGAGATAGCCCCTTTCACATTAGGAACCGTTTGCCAAGCTTCCTTGATAGTGTCAGCTATAGGAAACATCTTTCTGAAAATAGGAGACGGAGAGAAAGTTATACCTGGTCTCTCCCATTCCTTAGAAACAATCTCCGAAACTCGCTTAGGGACTGGAAAAACATCTGAGAAAGTCGGAACTTCGAAATATTTGTTAAAATTTACTCACCTTCATCGGAGTGACTACTACTATGGAATCACAGTTGTCTAAGGTAACCAACACCTCCCTGAGTAACCGACGGAGGTGTTCTAATTTAAATCAGAAAGAGACAACCTCTGAATCAGTCAAAGGTTCTGAATCTGAAATCTCACCATCTGATAAAACCTCCATACCCTCTACCTCAGTTCCCTGGGAGGATACCTCTGAGACTGCCACCATGGCATCAGAAACCTCACTGATAACATGCTTGTCTTTCCTCTTGCACTTGCCTTGAAGCATAGGAAAGGCAGACAATGCATCAGAAATTGTGGAAGACATAACCTCCGCTATGTCTTTTAAAGTAACTGCAGCAGGTACTAGCGCAGAAGTGCAGGGCACTGTTGGTGGGGACGTTCATTTTTGTGACGCTTGTTGAGAAAGTTGCGGCATAAATTGACCCTCATCTGAAGACTCTTGGACAACATCTGCCTGAGAGGAGATTGGCTCAGAAAAAATCTTATACCTAAAACTTACATTCCTTTCAACACATGTAGGACAGAAAGGGATTGGTGGTTCCACATTTGCATCAAGACACAAAGCACATGTAACAAATTGCACACCCTCTTGATCCATCTGTCAACACAAATTTTCAAATAAAAGATAGAAAAAATGCTAAATATCAATCAAAGATAATTATAAAAAACGTTACTGTCCCTTGAAATACAAACGGTTTCACTATTTTTCTGCAGTCTAACGTTTAAAGAAAAAAGCTAATTAAATACACCTCTGCACCCTGCTGAGGTGCTCCTACCTTGACAAATGACACCGGATCCCTCTGCTATTGACCCGATAACAGTCACACTGCCAGGAAACTCCGGAACGGTCTTAACTCATCTGCACTAGAAACGCATGATATTATATTGCATACCGCTCTAGAACAGATAAGTAACTTGTCCAGCTCACTGTCGTAGCTAAAATTAACCGCCACTATGACCAGGAAAAGAGTGCTATACAGAAAGGTGCGCAAAAACATAGGAAGTCCAGTCCATCATGGGCGTTACCTAAACATCAATGTCTCTGCTCCGTAAGAGAAATGTAGTGAAACCACCGGAGCCTTCCCCAAACAAAAAAGCAACTTATCTCCAGCCCCAGTGCCTGCAATATCTCACTGCCCCCAAAAAACTTTTAATTTGAAAGTTAAAACGAGTCCCAACATAAAAAAACATAATTTATGTAAGAACTTACCTGATAAATTAATTTCTTTCATATTGGCAAGAGTCCATGAGCTAGTGACGTATGGGATATACAATCCTACCAGGAGGGGCAAAGTTTCCCAAACCTCAAAATGCCTATAAATACACCCCTCACCACACCCACAATTCAGTTTAACGAATAGCCAAGCAGTGGGGTGATATAGAAAGGAGTAGAAAGCATCAACAAAGGAAATTTGGAAATAATTGTGCTTTATACAAAAAAACATAACCACCATAAAAAGGGTGGGCCTCATGGACTCTTGCCAATATGAAAGAAATTAATTTATCAGGTAAGTTATATAAATTATGTTTTCTTTCATGTAATTGGCAAGGGTCCATGAGCTAGTGACGTATGGGATAGCAATACCCAAGATGTGGATCTCCACTCAAGAATCACTAGAGAGGGAGGGAATAAAATAAAAACAGCCATTTTCCGCTGAAAAAATTAATCCACAACCCAAAAAAATAAGTTTATTTTCATAATTGAAAGAAAAAAACTTAAATCAAAAGCAAAAGAATCAAACTGAAACAGCTGCCTGAAGAACTTTTCTACCAAAAACTGCTTCTGAAGAAGCAAATACATCAAAACGGTAGAATTTAGTAAATGTATGCAAAGAGGACCAAGTTGCCGCTTTCAAATCTGATCAACTGAAGCTTCATTCTTAAAAGCCCACGAAGTGGAGACTGATCTAGTAGAATGAGCAGTAATTCTCTGAGACGGGGCCTGACCCAGCTCCAAATAAGCTTGATGAATCAAAAGTTTCAACCAAGAAGCCAAGGAAATAGCAGAAGCCTTCTGACCTTTCCTAGGACCAGAAAATAAAACAAATAGACTGGAAGTCTTCCTGAAATCTTTAGTAGCTTCCACATAATATTTCAAAGCTTTTACCACATCCAAAGAATGTAAGGATCTTTCCAAAGAATTCTTAGGATTAGGACACAAGGAAGGGACAACAATTTCTCTACTAATGTTGTTAGAATTCACAACCTTAGGTAAAAATTGAAAAGAAGTCCGCAAAACTGCCTTATCCTGATGAAAAATCAGAAAAGGAGACTCACAAGAAAGAGCAGATAGCTCAGAAACTCTTCTAGCAGAAGAGATGGCCAAAAGGAACAACACTTTCCAAGAAAGTAGTTTAATGTCCAAAGAATGCATAGGTTCAAAAGGAGAAGCCTGTAAAGCTTTCAGAACCAAATTAAGACTCCAAGGAGGAGAAATTGATTTAATAACAGGCTTAATACGAACTAAAGCCTGTACAAAAAAGTGTATATCAGGAAGTATAGCAATCTTTCTGTGAAATAAAACAGAAAGAGCGGAGATTTGTCCTTTCAAGGAACTTGCAGACAAACCCTTATCCAAACCATCCTGAAGAAACTGTAAAATTCTAGGAATTCTAAAAGAATGCCAGGAGAATTTATGAGAAGAACACCATGAAATGTAAGTCTTCCAAACTCTATAATACATCTTTCTAGAGACAGATTTACGAGCTTGTAACATAGTATTAATCACTGAGTCAGAGAAACCTCTATGACTTAGTACTAAGCGTTCAATTTCCATACCTTCAAATTTAATGATTTGAGATCCTGATGGAAAAACGGACCTTGAGATAGTAGGTCTGGCCGTAACGGAAGTGGCCAAGGCGGGCAACTGGACATCCGAACCAGATCCGCATACCAAAACCTGTGTGGCCATGCTGGAGCCACCAGCAACACAAATTATTGTTCTATGATTATTTTGGAGATCACTCTTTGAAGAAGAACTAGAGGCAGGAAAATGTAAGCAGGATGATAACACCAAGGAAGTGTCAGCGCATCCACTGCTTCCGCCTGAACATCCCTGGACCTGGACAGGTATCTGGGAAGTTTCTTGTTTAGATGAGAGGCCATGAGATCTATCTCTGGAAGACCCCATATCTGAACAATCTGAGAAAATACTTCTGGATGGAGAGACCACTTCCCTGGATGTAAAGTCTGGCGGCTGAGATAATCCGCCTCCCAATTGTCTACACCTGGGATATGCACCGCAGAGATTAGACAGGAGCTGGATTCCGCGCAAGTAAGTATCCGAGATACTTCTTTCATAGCTTGGGGACTGTGAGCCCCACCCTGATGATTGACATATGCCACTGTTGTGATATTGTCTGTCTGAAAACAAATGAACGGTTCTCTTTTAACAGAGGCCAAAACTGAAGAGCTCTGAGAATTGCACAGAGTTCTAAAATATTTATTGGTAATGTCGCCTCTTGAGATTTCCAAACCCCTTGTGTTGTCAGAGATCCCCAAACAGCTCCCCAACCTGAAAGACTTGCATCTGTTGTGATCACAGTCCAGGTTGGCCGAACAAAAGAAGCCCCTTGAACTAAACGATGGTGATCTATCCACCATGTCAGAGAGTGTCGTACATTGGGATTTAAGGATATTAATTGTGATATCTTTGTATAATCCCTGTACCATTGATTCAGCATACAAAGCTGTAGAGGTCTCATGTGAAAATGAGCAAAGGGGATTGGGTCTGATGCTGCAGTCATGAGACCTAAAACTTCCATGCACATAGCCACTGAAGTGAATGACTGAGACTGAAGGTGCCGGCAGGCTGCAACCAATTTTAAACGTCTCTTGTCTGTTAGAGACAAAGTCATGGACACTGAATCTATCTGGAAGCCTAAAAAGGTGACCCTTGTCTGAGGAATCAAGAAACTTTTTGGTAAATTGATCCTCCAACCATGTTTCCGAAGAAACAACACTAGTTGATTTGTGTGAGATTCTGCAGTACGTAAAGACTGAGCTAGTACCAAGCTATCGTCCAAATAAGGAAACACCACAATACCCTGTTCTCTGATTACAGAGAGTAGATCACCCAGAACCTTCGAAAAGATTCTTGGAGCTGTTGCTAGCCCAAATGGAAGAGCAACAAATTGGTAATGCTTGTTTAGAAAAGAGAATCTCAGAAACTGATAAAGTTCTGGATGAATCGGAATATGAAGGTATGCATCTTGCAAGTCTATTATGGACATATAATGTCCTTGCTGACCAAAAGGCAGAATAGTCCTTATAGTCACCATCTTGAAAGTTGGTACTCTTACATAACGATTCAAAATTTTCAGATCCAGAACTGGTCTGAATAAATTTTCCTTCTTTGGGACAATGAATAGATTTGAATAAAACCCCAAACCTTGACTTCCGGTGGGCGGAGCTAGCGACTGGCTGCAGGAGTACAGAGCTCCGGGATTCTGCTTCATATTAATGGTATTATTTGCTGCCAGCCAACTTTCCCCACGACGCTGCCTTGCTGGGTTGCCCTCTACGGTACCCCATCCGGCCTAAGAATCATCGTGAAGGGCAGAAAATCGCCCTTGCCTCGGAGGTCAAAATCGAACTGCGCCATACGGCGCGAGCGGTAACGCTGACCGGCGCCATATTGGAAGAGCTCCCCCCTTCACCTCAGTGCCAACTTCAACTCAGAACGGACCTTACAAGCGGACCGGCCTCGAATGTGGTAATCGGATGGATCAGGTGAGAGGCGGTAACACCGCGAACTATTACATAACTGGTTAGAACCGCTCCACCTCAAAGTATAACCGTATGAGGCCCTGATAACGGACTCCCTGGAAAGTATCCCATGCATGCCCATAAGAGATTGCTGCACACTCCGTAAAAGTAATGTGGATGCACTAATGTAAACTCAGATAAATCAGCTTTAACCTACAACAAGGCACAACCTCACTTCCCTACAGGGAGACAAACTTGCTATTAAGTGTTCAGCAGAGGGATATCGGCCTTCTCATACCCCAGTAGTTGCTAAGGGGAGAGCGCATAAACACCTGCTCTGCTTGAAAACTGATCATTGGGACAATCCCTGCATAAACTGTATATTGATCTAAACAGACTTTTCCTATACAGACTCTTTTCACCTTATAGCTGGTATAGCTCAATTTTTTAGGATTGTATTTCTGATCCATTAGCCCAAAACCGCTCCACCTCAAACTATAACCGTGTGAGGCCCTGATAACGGACTCCCCGGAAAGTATTCTATGCATGCCCATAAGAGATTGCTGCACACTCCGTAAAAGTAATGTGGATGCACTAATGTAAACTCAGATCAATCAGCTTTATCCTACAACAAGGCACAACCTCACTTCCATACAGGGAGATAAACTTGTTATTGAGTTTTCAGCAAGGGGATATCGGCCTTCTCACGCCCTAGTAGTTGCTAAGGGGGGAGAGCATAAACACCTGCTCTGCTTGAGAGCTGATCATTGGGACAGTTTCTGCATAAACCGCATATTGATCTATACAGATTTTTCCTATACAGACTCTTCTCACCTCATAGCTGGTATAGCTCAATTTTTTAGGATTGTATTTCTGATCCATCAGCCCTGATTAAGCCTGCTACACAAGACAGAAAAGGAAAAGAAAAATCACCTTTGTTTACATAGTTGGTACAGCTAAATTTTTTATTTCACACCTGCATTTTGCCATGTGATATCTGCAAATTCAAAATCTGTGTCTTCATTTCCTCCATTTTCCCTCCACATATCTACCTTGATTGCTGCAATACACAGTGCAACAGCGCCCTCTGGTGATTTGTACACAGTGTTATACCATTCCTAGTAACTGTCTGTATTTTGTTCTATGAAAGTGGACGAGTACTTTCACAGGCTGCCCTCGCCTTTAGGTGGCACAATGAGTCACAGATCAAAGAATCAGGAAAAAAAACAAAAGCCTCTGATAGAAACGCAGGCAAACCCATCATTTGCAGATGCTGAAGGCAGTATTTCAGGAGCTCACTCTTCACTCCTACAGGAGCTCAAGGCTTTCTTTTTACCAAAAATGGATAGCTTGCAGGCTGGTGTGGACACCTTAACCAGTGAGGTGCGGCTCTTCTCCACTCGCATGTCGGCCGCGGAACAAAGAATTTCAGGGGTTGAAGACAGACAGCAGGAATCTGAGGTTTCTTTAAAACGCCTACTGAAACAAAATCAACAGCTAATGGACAAGGTGGAGGACCTAGAAAACCGCTGCAGGCGAAATAATCTACGAATCATAGGAGTTCCTGAATCCATTAAAGATAAAGAATTACTAGAATTTGCTGCCTTAACTCTCCCGAAAATCCTGGGCCTGCCCCAGGACTGTTTACCTCTGGACATTGAAAGATCTCACCGCATAGGCCCCAACAGATATCTAGAAAATTCCAAGGAGAGGCCACGACAAGTAATCTTTAGATGCTTAAATTTCCAGGATAAGCTTGCACTCCTGCGAGCCTACAGGGCGGCTAAGGAAGTCATCTTTGAAGATCACCGTCTCTTACTTTTCCAAGACTTTTCAGTTGAGGTCACTAAGAGACGTAAGGACTTTGCATCTATCTGCTCTACACTGCATGATCAGGGACGTAAATTTGCACTCATGTTCCCAGCTACCTTGAAAATTCAGAGTCTTTCAGGCCCTAAAACCTTTCATACGCCTGCGGCAGCACAGGCATACCTGGCATCAGAGCGGAGACAGGACAATGGCTGATGAGACTCTCTTAAGTATTATCGTTTAAAATTTCTTTTCATATGCATCATGTTGATTACATTATGTATCTTGCTCTGGCGGGTCCTGTGGCTCTGGTCATGTTTGCCAATTTTGGCTGTGGCCGGAGGCACGGTTCCGCACATGGCAACTTGTTCTCTCTGTTATTACACTACCTGTTCAGGTTCATGTTTGTATTTACATTGTACTGTTAAGGCTGGGAAATATTATGCAGCATACTTAAACCTTAGTTCTAATATGCATGTTATTAAAACAGTTCACAGCTACCGCTGGTTTCCCCTGGGTCCCCTAGTAGGCTTAATTTTTGGCCTATCCCTCACAAATCCAAGCGGAGACCCTCTGTCCACCACTTGCCTTTTGATCGATGCAGATTATGATATCCCTATTATGTTTAGGCCCCAGGGCATCGACACCGAATATAAAAAACATAGTTCCCTACCTTTAAGCCCATATACATTTCCACCTGACTACCTAAGGCCTGTTCATCTGCCCCTGCCAATTGTAAGAACTCTTGGTAAATTTTCTCATTTTAAACTCACACTAAACATTCCAGGGCTCTGTGTGGTTTTGCTGCTTCATGTCCCCTCCCCCAAGAGCAGAACTTTAGTTCTAAGATGTTATACTTCCTGCTATCATGCTATGTTTTTGTTCATCAAATGGTTCTTTTATAAACAGACTACCTCTGGGATGATATCTATTGACATTACAACTATCATTGGTATTGACCTCCTACTTATACAAATTGTAAACATTGCTGTATGTTCTTGTCTCTTTTGTAGCGATTGCTGGATTGGGACCTGGAGGCCTCCGGACCCCCCTCCTTCATCACGTCATCCTGCCCTGAGGACACACCTATGTTTTTCCATAACTGTAAGTCACCTATTACTACCTACACCTCAGACACCACAGGGGACACTTGCTAGGACACTACCTATTAGGTCGTGCCCTTTCCACCCTCACACTCTGTGGACATGACTCTTCCCCTTAAAATTATAGCGTGGAACGTAGGGGGCATCACATCCCCGGCAAAGAGAAGTAGGATTCTCCACCACTTACACTCACTGAAGGCTGACATTGCTATGCTCCAGGAGACAAAATTGACAGTTGAGGAACATGCGAAGTTAAAAATCAGATGGGTAGGACAGGTCCTCAGCTCCCCTACAGAGGGCAGGAAAAGAGGAGTTGCCATTCTAGTGCGAAAGGGTTTAGCGGCCTCATTATCAGCAGTGAACATTGACAAAAAGGGACGATACATAGTCGCATCACTCCAGACCAATGCACATACATATACTCTCTGTAATGTTTATGGCCCTAATGAGCATGATCCCCCCTTTTGGACAAATTTATTGGCGATATTGGCCACACAGAGTGCCCCTTTAATAGTAGGAGGGGATTTTAATCTGGCTCAGGCTCTTCCGCTAGATAGGTTTAGAGATCCCTCAGCATATGGCTCTTTCAAAACACACGTAATCCGCTACAAACGTGAAGTATCCTTGATTGGATCCTTCAAGGAGACTCTGGGTTTGCTAGATGTCTGGAGAGCAAGGAACCCGGATGAGAGGGATTTCACTTGCCTCTCAAAAACATACCATACTATGTCGCGCATTGATTATTTCCTAACTGCCTCAAGCATAATGCCACACATCTTATCTACTTATATTGGCCCAGTCACCTTATCAGATCACGCCCCAATCACCCTGATACTGCAACCACATTCCCCCAGACCTCCAAACAGAACTTGGAGATTTCCTCTCCACCTATACAACAACATTGAGTTCCGTAGACACTTAAAGGCATCCTGGACGCATTATGCATCTGACAATGCTTGTCATTTGGGTACGCCAGACCTGTTCTGGCACGCCTCAAAAGCGGTGATGAGAGGTCATATAACCTCCTTTGCAACACACCATAAAAAGCAACTTACGAGGGTAGATGAGACTCTCCTTGCTCAACTTACTACGGCTTACAATAACTACTTACATGCCCCCACGCCAACATCTAGGCAATCTTACTACGATCTCAAACGGACAAGGGATACTTTCTTAGCCCAACAAGACAACAAGGTCAATATTCACAGACAGGGTCGCTATTACCGACATGGTAACAGGGCTGGTAAACTGCTGGCCAAACTAGTTCATTCCTATAAACCCAAGTCCCAAATTCTAGCCATTAATTCTAAGGGTACCCTCACCGCCAACGCCAAGGAGATTATGACTGAATTTGTAGACTATTATACTTCCCTGTACTCTAAACAACCTATCCATATAGAAGCCAAGCGTGCCTTTTGGGACGCAGTAAAACTCCCCACTCTTACAGAAGAGCAGTCTTCCCTGTTAAATTCTCCTATAAGTCACCAGGAGGTTCTCAGGGCTATACGACAAAGCAAACTGGGTAAAGCAGCAGGCCCGGATGGGTTACCTGCAGAATATCTTAAGTTACTGGAGGAGGAATTAGCACCAATTCTCTCATCCTTGTATTCTGCTTACCTGGCGGGCACTGAACAACTAAATGATAGATTCTCTGAGGCTAATATCTGTCTCCTTTTGAAACCTGATAGAGACCCCACTCAGACTTCTTCATATCGCCCAATCTCCCTATTAAATGGGGACTATAAACTCCTAACAAAAATCTTAGCGGACAGGTTGGCAAAGGTTCTTCCACATATAGTTCATGCAGATCAAACGGGTTTTGTAAAGGGCAGATCCTCAGTTATTAACATTAGAAAGACTCTAGGCGTCGTGTCCCATTACTGGTACAACACACATACACAATCCCCATCCCAACTACCAGACGCATGCCTTCTAGCACTAGATGCTGAGAAGGCGTTTGACCGGATCGAGTGGGATCACTTACATACGTCACTGTCGCGCTTTGGTATGCAGGGTGACTTTCCCAGCTTTTTACAAAGATTATACTCAGCCCCTAAGGCCTCTCTTATAATCAATGGAGGGCTCTCTCCTTCCTTTACGCTACAACGGGGTACGAGACAGGGATGTCCCCTCTCCCCTCTCCTTTTCGATTTAGCAATCGAACCCCTGGCGTCCTACATCAGGCAACAATGCGCCGGCTTAGATATATGTGGCCAAAAGCAACATCTATCACTTTACGCCGATGACCTACTGCTCTTTGTGGGTGATCCTGGTTCCAATTTACACCCTCTTCTGAAAGTTATTGATGATTTTGGCAAGTTTTCGGGGTATAAGATCAACATTGACAAATCGGAGGCCACCTGGTTGCAAAACTCCTGAAACATGACCCTAGCAGATTTTGGTCTTAAGACTACTCAGGGTAGTTTTAAATACTTAGGCATATGGATACATGTTAACCCACATATGTTATACTCTTTGAATCTTGCTGGGACTATAGGTGACATCAAGCAAATGCTGCTGAGTTGGATGAAACTCCCCCTCTCTCTTTCGGGTAGGGTACACCTTTTTAAAATGGTGGCCCTGCCCAAACTTCTTTATCCATTACAGATGTTGCCTCTTCTCCTCACTCAAAAGGATGCGACATCTTTGCAAACGGCCATTGGAAACTTTGTCTGGCAGGGCAAAAAACATAGAATAGGCAGGACTCCCTTGTCAATGACAGTGGGAGGAGGAGGGCTCCGTCTTCCTAATATAATATGGTATAACTGGGCAGCTCTCTCTAGATTTGCATTGGACTGGCTGGTATGGAAAAACTATTATACTGTCCCTGACCTAGAGTCTAACATCATTAAACCACTGCATTTAGCCTATCTGCCTCATGCACATTTGAAATCTCTATCCCCGTTCATTCAAAACCATATATTGTTTAGGGATCCTCTAAGAGCCTGGACCAAGATTTGTAGACTCTGGGGTATACAACGTTCAGCTAGTAAATATCTCCCGATCCAGGGTAATTTGGACTTCCTCCCCGGGTACACCACGCAAGCATTTCAGACATGGCAACAATTACAACTCACATGACTGCATCAACTTTTCCGACCCCTGACTCTAGAAATACTGCCCTTCCAAGACCTAAAATCACGTTATAACCTCCCGCACACACACAAGTTTGCATACTTTCAATGCCGACACTACGTATCCACCTTGATTTCAGAGGGACTCCTCTCTGTAGAAACCTCCAATTTAGATACATTGAGTGCGCTGGCGAAGTTAGGCCCTCTGAGGCTGTCACATACATATAACTTACTGATCCGTCACTCTAAGGATCATGTGCTTCATGGCATGGTATCAAAGTGGTCCCATTTTGGGGAGCTAGAGATTGACCCGGTATTGATTACCACAAGTTTCGAGAGGGCACACCAAAGTACTATCTCTGCAAAATTGAGGGAATCACACCTGAAATTCTTACATCAAGCTTACATCACTCCTGGCCTAAGGGCTAAATGGGTTGGAGGAGCACTCAACTCCTGTAGTAAATGCCGCCTTGAATCTCCTGATTGGGTACACCTACTCTGGAGTTGCCCTAAAATACAAAAATTTTGGCAAAAAATTGCGTACTGGCTATCCAAATTAACTAAACAAACTGTGTCCCTCTCGGCACAACATGTGATCTTTCTGACACCTAGAGATCAGACATACAAGCACGACATTTTTTTAAATACCACACTCATGTTAGCTAAACAAATTATCCTGAGAGAGTGGACAGGGGACCGTAATTTACCTTTTCAACACTTACTTAAAACAATTCATGATCAGATGCTGATTGAGCAGGCAGATACTAGGGGGGACCCGGAGAAAAGAGTCAAGAGATTTCTCCTTAAATGGGAGGCTTATTTGCTGCACCTACCTGACATAGTAAGAGATAGGGTTCTGCTTCCTTTTAAAAATAGCCAATATGTTTTAAATGAAAACCTCAGAGGAAATTGGTGTCTATCCACGGATCAGGCCCGTGAGTGACCTGCATATCGAGGGAGGGGGGACCCGGAGGTACTCTGGGTAAGTATGGCTGCTATATATTATTTTTTTTTTTCTCTTCCTTTCTTCTCTTTCTCTCTTTCTTCTTTGTATGCTATTATCTTTCTTCCTTGCTCTTAGCTGATATGTTTCCTTTCTCGATTTCTCCTCTTTTTCTTTGGTTGATTGTAAAAAATGTTCTTAGAAAAAAGTTGAGTCCCAGGACATACATGATGATCACATATACTTATTGTATTCCTTTGCTGGTATGCTTTGATATAACATGCTCTGAAAACTGTTTTGTTCTGCAGGTGAACACTTTGTCACATCTGCATTATTATGACTGCATTTACCATGTATGACTCGGATTTTTTTCTATAAATAAAGTTTAAAAAAAAAACAAAAAACCCCAAACCTTGTTCCTGAAGAGGAACTGGCATGATTACCCCTGAAGACTCCAGGTCTGAAACACACTTCAGGAAAGCCTGAGCTTTTACTGGATTTGCTGGGATAAGTGAGAGAAAAAAATCTTCTCACAGGAGGTCTTACTCTGAATCCTATTTGATACCCTTGAGAGACAGTGCTCTGAGTCCATTGATTTTGGACAGATTTTATCCAAATATCCTTGAAAAACCTTAATCTGCCCCCTACCAGCTGAGCTGGAATGAGGGCCGCACCTTCATGCGGACTTAGGGGCTGACTTTGGTTTCCAAAATGGTTTGGATTTATTTCAATTTGAGGAAGGCTTCCAATTGGAAGCAGATTCCTTGGGGGGAGGATTGAGTTTTTGTTCTTTATTCTGACGAAAGGAACGAAAACGGTTAGAAGCCTTAGATTTACCCTTAGGTTTTTTATCCTGAGGCAGAAAAACTCCCTTTCCCCCAGTGACAGTTGAAATAATAGAATCCATCTGAGAACCAAATAAATTATTACCTTGGAAAGAAATAGATAGTAATCTAGATTTAGATGTCATATCAGCATTCCAAGATTTAAGTAACAAAGCTCTTTTAGCTAATATAGCTAAAGACATGGATCTAACATCAATTTTGATACTATCAAAAATGGCATCACAAATAAAATGATTAGAATATTGCAGTAAGTGAATGATGCTAGATAAGTCAGAATCCGATTCCTGTTGCGCTAAATTCTCCAACCAGAAAGTTGATGCAGTCGCAACATCAGCCAAAGAAATTGCAGGTCTAAGAATATGACCTGAATTTAAATAGGCCTTCCTTAGATAAGATTCAAGCTTCCTATCTAAAGGATCCTTAAAGGGACAGTATTCACTCATTTTCATATAACTGCATGTAATAGACACTACTATAAAGAATAAGATGCACAGATACTGATATAAAAATCCAGTATAAAATGGTTTAAAAACGTACTTAGAAGCTTTCAGTTTAGCTCTGTTGAAAAGGTAGTTGGAAAGCCCACTGCAAGTGGGAAATAAGACACTCCCCCCTCCCCCTTCTTTTGCATATGAAAAGACCCTTTACACAAACAGGAGCAAGCTGGAGAAGGTAGCTGATGGTATTCAAATAAAACTTTGGGGCTTGGTTAGGAGTCTGAAAAGCAGAGCAATGTTATTTAAAAATAAGCAAAATTATAAATTTTTTAAAAAAAAAAAAACTTTATGGGCTTTATAAATAGGTCATTTACAAAACATTTATGCAAAGAAAAAATTAGTGTATAATGGCCCTTTAAAGGAAGTACTATCTTCCATAGGCATAGTGGTACGTTTAGCAAGAGTAGAAATAGCCCCATCAACTTTGGGGATTTTTTTCCCAAAACTCTATAGATTTTTCTGGTAAAGGATACAATTTTTTAAACCTTGAAGAAGGAATAAAAGAAGTACCTAGCTTATTCCATTCCTTAGAAATCATATCAGAAATAGCCTCAGGAATAGGAAAAAACCCCTGGAGAAACCACAGGAGGTTTAAAAACAGCATTTAAACGTTTATTAGACTGAACGTCAACAGAACTGGTTACCTCAATATCCAAAGTAATTAACACTTCTTTTAATAAAGAACGCATATACTCTATTTTAAATAAATAAGTAGATTTGTCAGTGTCAATGTCTGAGGAAGGATCTTCTGTATCAGATAGATCCTCATCAGAAGAGGATAAATTATTATGTTGTTGGTCATTTGAAACTTCATCAGCTAAATGAGAAGTTTTAAAAGACCTTTTACGTTTATTAGAAGGTGGAAATGCAGACAAAGTCTTCAAGATAGAATCAGAAACAAATTCTTTAAAATTTACAGGTATATCATGCACATTAGAAGTTGAAGGAACTGCAACTGGCAATGTACTATTACTGATGGATACACTACTCTATTTCCTTATATGACAGTTTCAGGAATGTGAAAAAAAGCAAATAGCATAGGCCTCTGATAGAGAAAAAAGCAAGAGGCAAACATCAATGGGGTATTGAAATAATGAAAAAATTTGGAAACCGGAAATGACACACTCGCGTCACTAATGACGCAACCGTGTGAAAGGTCTCGGCGTCAAGTATGACGCCAGAAATAATGAAGTTGCGTCATAGACGTATTTTTCCGCGACAAAAATATTTTCGCACCAAGAATGACGAAATAAAGTTTAGCATTTGACGCACCCGCGGGCCTAATGCCGCCCGCAATTTGCAAGAAGTAGTCAATTGAAAAAAGACTAAACCCCAGGTAAGAAAAAAAAAATTCTTTAAAAGATGTTTATATTTCCCAAATATGAAACTGACAGTCTGCAGAAGGAAATACATGAACCTGACTCATGGCAAATATAAGTACAATACATATATTTAGAACTTTATATAAATGCATAAAGTGCCAAACCATAGCTGAGGTGTCTTAAGTAATATAAAACATACTTACCAAAAGACACCCATCCACATATAGCAGATAGCCAAACCAGTACTGAAACAGTTATCAGTAGAGGTAATGGTAAATTGAGAGTATATTGTCGATCTGAAAAGGGAGGTAGGAGATAAATCTCTACGACCGATAACAGAGAACCTATGAAATAGACCCCTGTTAGGGAAATCATCGTATTCAATAAGTGATACTCCCTTCACGTCCCTCTGACATTCGCTGTACTCTGAGAGGAATCGGGCTTCAACAATGCTGAGAAGCGCATATCAACATAGAAATCTTAGCACAAACTTACTTCACCACCTCCATAGGAGGCAAAGTTTGTAAAACTGAATTGTGGGTGTGGTGAGGGGTGTATTTATAGGCATTTTGAGGTTTGGGAAACTTTACCCCTCCTGGTAGGATTGTATATCCCATACGTCACTAGCTCATGGACTCTTGCCAATTACATGAAAGAAACATAATTTATGTAAGAACTTACCTGATAAATTCATTTCTTTCATATTGGCAAGAGTCCATGAGCTAGTGATGTATGGGATATATAATCCTACCAGGAGGGGCAAAGTTTCCCAAACCTCAAAATGCCTATAAATCACCCCTCACCACACCCACAATTCAGTTTAACAAATAGCCAAGAAGTGGGGTGATAAAGAAAGGAGTAAAAAGCATCAACAAAGGAATTGGAATAATTGTGCTTTATACAAAAAAAATCATAACCACCATAAAAAAGGGTGGGCCTCATGGACTCTTGCCAATATGAAAGAATAGAATTTATCAGGTAAGTTCTTACATAAATTATGTTTTCTTTCATGTAATTGGCAAGAGTCCATGAGCTAGTGACTATGGGATAGCAAATACCCAAGATGTGGAACTCCACGCAAGAGTTACTAGAGAGGGAGCGATAAAAATAAAGATAGCCAATTCCGCTGAAAAAATTAATCCACAACCCAAATCATAAGTTTAATCTTATAATGAATAAGAAAAAAACTGAAATTATAAGCAGGATAATCAAACTGAAACAGCTGCCTGAAGAACTTTTCTACCAAAAACTGCTTCTGAAAAAGAAAAAACATCAAAATGGTAGAATTTAGTAAATGTATGCAAAGAAGACCAAGTTGCTGCTTTGCAAATCTGATCAACTGAAGCTTCATTCTTAAAAGCCCAGGAAGTGGAAACTGACCTAGTAGAATGAGCCGTAACCCTCTGAAGCGGGGATTTACCCGACTCCAAATAAGCGTGATGAATCAAAAACTTTAACCAAGATGCCAAAGAAATGGAAGAAGCCTTCTGACCTTTCCTAGAACCAGAAAAGATAACAAATAGACTAGAAGTCTTCCTGAAATCTTTAGTAGCTTCAACATAATATTTCAAAGCTCTTACCACATCTAAAGAATGTAAAGATCTTTCCAAAGAATTCTTAGGATTAGGACACAAAGAAGGGACAGCAATTTCTCTACTAATGTTGTTGGAATTCACAACTTTAGGTAGGAACTTAAATGAAGTCCGCAAAACCGCCTTATCCTGATAAAAAAAAATCAGAAAAGGAGACTCACAAGAAAGTGCAGATAATTCAGAAACTCTTCTAGCAGAAGAGATGGCCAAAAGAAACAACACTTACCAAGAAAGCAATTTGAGAATGCATAGGCTCAAACGGAGGAGTCTGTAAAGCCTTCAAAACCAAATTAAGACTCCTAGGAGGAGAGATTGATTTAATGACAGGCTTGATACGAACCAAAGCCTGAACAAAACAATGAATATCAGGGAGTTTAGCAATTTTTCGGTGGAATAAGACAGAAAGAGCAGAGATTTGCCCTTTCAACGAACTTGCAGACAAACCCTTATCCAAACCATCCTGAAGAAACTGTAAAATTCTAGGAATTCTAAAAGAATGCCAAGAGAACTTATGAGAAGAACACCATGAAATGTAAGTCTTTCAAACTCGATAATAAATCTTTCTAGAAACAGATTTACGAGCCTGCAACATAGTATTAATCACTGAGTCAGAGAAACCTTTATGACTAAGCACTAAGTATTTCAATTTCAATACCTTCAAATTTAAAGATTTGAGATCCTGATGGAAAAACGAACCTTAAGATATAAGGTCTGGCCTTAATGGAAGTGGCCAAGGTTGGCAACTGGACATCTGAACAAGATCTGCATACCAAAACCTGTGCGGCCATGCTGGAGCCACCAGCAGCACAAAAGATTGCTCCAAGATGATTTTGGAAATCACTCTTGGAAGAAGAACTAGAGGCGGAAAAATATAGGCAGGTTGATAACTCCAAGGAAGTGTCAATGCATCCACTGCTTCCGCCTGAGGATCCCTGGACCTGGACAGGTACCTGGGAAGTTTCTTGTTTAGATGAGATGCCATCAGATCTATTTCTGGAAGCCCCCACATCTGAACAATTTGAAAAAACACATCTGGGTGAAGAGACCACTCTCCTGGATGTAAGGTCTGACGACTGAGATAATCCGTTTCCCAATTGTCTATACCTGGGATATGTACCGCAGAAATTAGACAGGAGCTGGATTCCACCTGTTAGGGGTTAATGTGAACCTGACTAGCGCCATCTTGTTTTTGGGCGCCATATTGTGATGATTAGCATCCATTTTGTAATGATTAGACTTTATTATAATGGGTTATTATGTAGTGGGAACTATGTGCTTGTTATGGTACTTTCCTTAGCTGTTCGACCTTGTAGAAGCTTCCTGGCTGTACGCCCAGAAGAATATAATATCAATAAGATGGTCCAGCGACCTTGGTGTCTCTGCAGATGCATGGTTTATTATGACTGTAGATTATTGATTAGGAGCTAGTGAATTTCCAGAATCACACTGTGCTTTACTCTGTATAACTGTGTAAAATGACGCGGTCCTAACGTGTCATCCCCTTAACCTTGTATGCTGTTACTGAAGTCTATAAGATAGGCTTGCACTGTTCAATAAACATGATTGACTTTAGATCATATTGCTGTGTGGTCTGAGTCATTCTAAGGGATCCTTATCAGATAATCTACATCTGCCTCAGGTGGTACAGTGGGCCCGCGGCTTCGGCCTGACCTGACACTTCCCCCCCCTGGGAATAACACCTAACAAATTTGGTGTCAGTTATGTGGGATTCGCAGTGGGTGAGTATGAGTGCTTTTACCATGCTTTCCTTCTGTGAATCTGAACCTAAATTTAGTTGGTTGTATTTTATAAAAGGTGTAATATATGATAAAGGGTAAAGGGGTTCCTGTGGTTGAGGCGGAGGTTTTAGTCCTGCCGGCAGTTGTGATAACCCCTCCAGCCAGGTTGATAGTCCTGGGCTGGTTTACGACAGGTATTGTAGTCCTGTCTGTGATAAGCGCGCAAGAAATAAATGCCATTTGACAAGAGATTTAAGTTAAGCTCCCCCGTGAAAGTTGGCAGTGAGTGAGTCTCACGTGTGTTAAAGTTTCCCATATTCATTCCCATAATAGAGTTTTGTTACCCACCTGAAACTCATGTTGATATTTGATGCTTGCTTTGGTTATTTGTGTTTTGCTGCTATAAAATTGTGCTGTGCTTAGAAAATATTAAGTGGCTATGCATTATTTATAGTTATTATTGTGGCTATTATTGTGTGGAGGAATGGTATCTGCTTATAGATAATAATGCACAGAGAAAATTACATGTATAAGGTCTACAAAAGAGTTAATAGTTTCTGCAAAAGGCAGAAACATTTCAAAACACTGTCAGTGAGCACTGCTGTGTGGTAAATTGAGAAATCTCTGTGTTAAAAAATGTAGCAGGCAAAGAAAGGGTTGTCGCCACTGAGCGCGCACACAGATAAAAAAAAAAAACATAATTTATGTAAGAACTTACCTGATAAATTCATTTCTTTCATATTAGCAAGAGTCCATGAGCTAGTGACGTATGGGATATACATTCCTACCAGGAGGGGCAAAGTTTCCCAAACCTTAAAATGCCTATAAATACACCCCTCACCACACCCACAAATCAGTTTAACGAATAGCCAAGAAGTGGGGGTGATAAGAAAAAGTGCAAAAGCATATAAAATAAGGAATTGGAATAATTGTGCTTTATACAAAAAAATCATAACCACCACAAAAAGGGTGGGCCTCATGGACTCTTGCTAATATGAAAGAAATGAATTTATCAGGTAAGTTCTTACATAAATTATGTTTTCTTTCATGTAATTAGCAAGAGTCCATGAGCTAGTGACGTATGGGATAATGACTACCCAAGATGTGGATCTTTCCACGCAAGAGTCACTAGAGAGGGAGGGATAAAATAAAGACAGCCAATTCCTGCTGAAAATAATCCACACCCAAAATAAAGTTTAATAAAAACATAAGCAGAAGATTCAAACTGAAACCACTGCCTGAAGTACTTTTCTACCAAAAACTGCTTCAGAAGAAGAAAACACATCAAAATGGTAAAATTTAGTAAAAGAATGCAAAGAGGACCAAATTGCTGCTTTGCAAATCTGAACAACCGAAGCTTCATTCCTAAACGCCCAGGAAGTAGAAACTGACCTAGTAGAATGAGCTGTAATCCTATGAGGCGGAGTTTTACCCGACTCGACATAGGCATGATGAATTAAAAGATTTCAACCAAGATGCCAAAGAAATGGCAGAAGCTTTCTGACCTTTTCTAGAACCGGAAAAGATGACAAATAGACTAGAAGTCTTTCGGAAAGACTTAGTAGCTTCAACATAATATTTCAAAGCTCTAACAACATCCAAAGAATGCAATGATTTCTCCTTAGAATTCTTAGGATTAGGACATAATGAAGGAACCACAATTTCTCTACTAATGTTGTTGGAATTCACAACCTTAGGTAAAAATTGAAAAGAAGTTTGCAACACCGCCTTATCCTGATGAAAAATCAGAAAAGGAGATTCACAAGAAAGAGCAGATAATTCAGAGACTCTTCTGGCAGAAGAGATCGCCAAAAGGAACAAAACTTTCCAAGAAAGTAATTTAATGTCCAATGAATGCATGGGTTCAAAAGGAGGAGCTTGAAGAGCCCCCAGAACCAAATTCAAACTCCAAGGAGGAGAAATTGACTTAATAACAGGTTTTATACAAACCAAAGCTTGTACAAAACAATGAATATCAGGAAGACTAGCAATCTTTCTGTGAAAAAGAACAGAAAGAGCAGCGATTTGTCCTTTCAAGGAACTTGCGGACAAACCCTTATCTAAACCGTCCTGAAGAAACTGTAAAATTCTCGGTATTCTAAAAGAATGCCAAGAAAAATGATGAGAAAGACACCAAGAAATATAAGTTTTCCAGACTCTATAATATATCTCTCTAGATACAGATTTACGAGCCCACCTCCATAGGAGGCAAAGTTTGTAAAACTGATTTGTGGGTGTGGTGAGGGGTGTATTTATAGGCATTTTAAGGTTTGGGAAACTTTGCCCCTCCTGGTAGGAATGTATATCCCATACGTCACTAGCTCATGTACTCTTGCTAATTACATGAAAGAAAAACTGTTACAGCAGCTCCGTTTGTAAAACTTTTTGTTTGCTTGCAGTAATGAAAAGGAAATTTTGTATATTGAGATGCATAATGTGTGATGGTCTGTCGGTTCTCACTGTGGTATACGTGTAACAGATTTACTCTAAACCAAAAACAGAATGTATTATTTGAAAATTGTTGTCCCAATCCATGCAGAAAATGGCCATTCTGCGTGGATTCTGGTTAAAATACATTGTAAATTTGGTGGAAAGTTCATCTTGTGGTATTTTTATATGTCTTTGGTACGCTATGAAATAGATGTTTTTCTGAGAAAGGAAAAAAAGGGAGTGAATCTCTGGTATGCAAGATGGAATGAGCTTGTGTGTCTGTATCGCTGTAAAAATGTATCTTTCTGTTACTCTGCTGGGAAATCAGACGTTGTAAGGAGGTATTTTGTAGTGTTATTTTTATATACCTGTATTTTAAAGTCAACAGCATGTTTTAAGTTTATGGTATTAATAAGCAGTTTTAGTTTTAAGAGATAATATTGTTTTTCGGCATGTAAATATATGATATTGTTTTTGCAAGTGAAGTAACGGCTTTGAAAGTGGCTTTGAAAGTGCGATGGTGTGTGTGATTATTTGTCATGCTCTGGTAAATATGAAACTGTTTCTCGTATGATTAATGGGTTAACGTATGTTGTATTTGTAAGGTCTGTGCACGGAGGTAGTGCAAAAGATGAAATATAGTTATAGGCTGTAATTGAAATTTTATCTAAATGTGCGTCCGCTTTTGTTGCAAGTAAATTAATCTGCAGGTCATGCTACAGTACAGAGGTGGAATTTGTGTGGTAAATCATACAAGCAGCCTAAATTATGGTTGGGATATACATATGTAATTTACGTGATAAATGTTTAGTCCTTAAAGGGACAGTCCACTGTAACATAGTGTTGATATTAATGTATTGTCCATGACTTGTTATACAAACTGAAGTGATAAAATGTAGGAGAAGTTGCATTTGTAAGTTTGTGTATAGCTGATGTAAATTGTAATGGGTTGAATTTCGGATAATCCTTATCTTATATTTGTCTGTAAAATCAGAGCTCAGTGCGTTGACGGAGCAATAGAAAATTGTCATTTTATTATTTAAAGGACCAGTTCACTAACGTGAAAGGAGTTCAGGAGCAGCAATAGCACTGTATTAGTAGTTTGGAAAATAGATATTTTTTTGCGACCTTTCTTTGTATTATTCTTTGTAAATCTGCCGTTTAGATAGCAGATGTTTCTTTTGCAGTGTAACTTAATTCTCTTTGTAATGCAAACTGAAGTGATAAGTTGCCTACAATTTTAGTGTAGCGATCTGTGAGACTAGCGAAAAAACAAACAAACAAAAAAAACGAGAAAAACAGAGGAGTGAAAATATTTAAAGGGATACAGGCAAACTGATATAACATCTGTGATTTTAAGGGAATATTTACAGAAAAGACAATGAGGTTTACTGTAAGCCTAACACTAGTATATTTAACTGTGTTAGCAGCTTCAATTAAAGATTATTTTTTAGTTTGGGTAAAATGTCCCTTTAACTAGCCTGCATCCCACTGTGAGTGCGTTTTTATGCTGCTTATGCTTGCTTAGGCTATTTAATGAACGTCAGTATACATTTTTTATTATAAGTAAGGCCAATGGATCATTGGGAATAATTTAAAGGGGAAATTTTATTGTTATTCTTGAGTAGAAAGCTTATTTTTGTGTTATATGCGGTTGTTATATTTGGCTGGAGAGCTGCAGAATGGTGAATATCAAATTATACACAGAGTTAGATCCAATATTTTTTTTTGTTGAAATAAGTAGCATTTATCAGGTTTTAGTGTGAATTTTATATTTTTAAGCAGTAAACAGTGTTTCTCCTTTCAGTAAAAATGAAACTTTGAGCTTGCCTTACTATCCTTGAGAAGACTGATAACACTGTGCATGTTTTGGTTTTCTTTAAAAAAAAAAAAAAAAAGTTTCTCTCTTGTGTTTGGCTTTGTCGCAGAGAGAAACATTTGTACTGTACATTTAAAGCGGCAGTACTGGTGTTTTATGTTATAAAAAAAATGATAAATATAAATTGCTCACTACAAAAAAAACAAGTATTTATATTATATTCTGTCACAGAATCTAACTTAAAACTGATCATTTTATTTCTGTGGCCGTCTGCTGTCAAACTGTATCTCACAGATATTGCAGAACTCTTTGTTATTTAAATAACCCCCACTGCGTTCAATAAATAAATGAGATATTATTTAACGAATTAATTTAAGTGACACTTTAAGAAATATATATATAACTGCAATAAGTTTTATTGCTGCTTAACAGCTAAGCCGTGGTCTATAATGTGTCTACAATAAACACCCCTATAGTAAGGCGATAGGGGACGGCAAACAAATGATGCACAATTTATCTGATTCTACTGCATTTACATAACTTGCTAATTTATCTGATTATAGTCTTGACATGCCTTGTGTCTAGGGGCCTTCTTCCAGCACACAGTTTTAGTTTTATTTATATGGCTTACTTGTATTTTGTCTCTTGGTGTTGCAAAGAGATTTAAACAGCCTGTGATAGGAGGCAGCCCTCGGGGGGCTTAGAGGTTGGTTTGTGAGCCTACCTATGGTTAGTTTACACTAAGAATACCAGGAGGAAAAAAGTGATTTTGATGATCAAAGTACATTGGAAAATGTAAAAAGTCCTATCTGAATAATGAAAGTTTCATTTCTACTAGAATGTCCCTTTAACAGTGGATTTGCATGGTGCAAGTAAGCGAAATTTTATTTGTACAATATGCAACTGAAGTTTCTTGAGCATCTGCAGTGATTGCTTTATTTGTGTGATATCAAAGTTTTGTACATAGTATACGTTGAAGAGCCAGGGTATAGATGGTTCTTATGGGATGTTTTTAATTATTTGTAGTGTTTTGCGAGTGCTGCGTTTCAGGGAATGTCAGAATATGTGTTGAATTTCAGGTTAATTGTGGTTGTTTGAAGTTTGTGTCGGCAGCTAGTGTTTTGTTTTGTGAAAGAAAAGAACAATTGGTTTTCAATGTTTGTTTGTTATGTTTTTCTCTTTTGTGCCTGCGTGTGGAAGCGTGCTGTATGGACAGCATATTGAATAGTGAAGTGTATTTGATTTTGCTTGCTATTGAGAATTGTCTCTGCATGAGTGGAGTGAATGATTTGTCGTTTAGTTTCTTGTTATGTTGTGTTTGCGTGTCACATGGGATGTTTCACGCAAACAAGGGGGAAGTATTGATGAGTATCTTTATGTAATGGGGGAGATTGTTTTTAGGAGGTGAACCTAAAACGTTTTGAATCTCCTCTTACAATGTTATTGCCTAACCACCAGCTGTGCGCTAAATTTCCCTGTCCTATCCCTATGCAGGATGCACTACGTCCCTAGGATTGTCTAGAACTTTCCTTCATTGGGAATCTGGCCACGGACATCATCTACCTTGATGGCCACCCCGGTCGTAGCCTGTATACCCAGACCCCACTCCTTTTTCCTTTCCTGGTGGATTCTATCTCTTCATTGTATTTCTGTGTTTTATTTTGCTCTCATATTTCAGATGCCTAAAATGTTTTATTTTTCTATTTGGTTCTTAACACTATATTTGTATTTGCAGGATGAGAGTATGCAGCTGTATCCAGAGATTAAAAGACACTAACTGAATTATTTTTGAGTTTCCATATTTAGGTAAAATCTGTACAGACAAAATTCCATAAGTGCACTCTTCAAAAGATTAAAGGTTGAAAGCAAGTAAACCGTTAAAGAAAGAAAAGATGAAGATGAAAGACCTTTTGTCAAGCTTGTTTTAACCACCATACTGCAGTAAAAGTTGCTGAACTATCTTTGGATCCATTCTTTGCTTTGCATGCTGGTACCAGCCCCAGAACTGGACTCTGGGTAATCCATGACTGTTTCCTCTGATGTGTGTCTTCAGGACATAAAGACTATCCTTCTCTGGACTGTGCCTTGCCGCTTGATATGGAGGACCTGTTATGGTGTTACAGGGTCAACCAATTAAATTAGGGGAGTATTGTTAACGCGATTCCTTATATTGCTTGTTTTGTATTCTCTTGTATTTGTTTTATTTTTATTGATCATATTTGGTATAAGAGATCATATGCTTTATTGGTATTAGTGCACATTGTAGTTTATGTGCTTAACAAAGTAACACTTTAGATAAATGTAACTGTGAACTTCGCAGTATTGTACCCCTACTGAATGGCCCACTGAGTATAAAAAATATGTTTAAGGAAATGCTGCAACTATATCATAATATTTTAGACCCTTCACCCTCTAGAACATAAGGAGGACATGTCTCAGCTAGAAGTTTATATTCAATATACAGAGAAATATTTGTTTAGGGAATAGCATAATTATAGTTTATGAACGCTAATGTATTTTTCCCTTTTATTAATTGGTATGGTATCTGCAAAGTGAATTTGGTCATTCCTGATGTTTGTCAAAGAAAGGAATTATCTTACCATAAAGATGTGTTTACCTTTAAAAGAGTTTGTAGTTTTAAATGATGTTCTGTTTGTATGCTTTCCTCATACAGGAGTGTGAGAGAATTTAGGTTGCATAAAATAATTAGTAAATTAGTAGTGTTTATATCAGATGAGATTGTTGAATATTAGGATCATGGTTGGAGAACTATAAACATTATAGATAGCAGCCATGCAGAATAAAGCAACACGAGGTTCTTTTATTTTTAGAAGTTCAAAGTGACAGTGTAAAGAAATTCATTTATTTTTATTGACTGTTTTCCTTTTTTCATTTTTGCTACAGGGTAGGCCTTAGCATAAGTTTTAGCATAACCATTCAGCCCCTTGATGAAGTCTGGCAAGTTTTCACTTGCTTAGTATTCATGAAGTATCATTTAAAAGTGTATAGAGAAGTTGTAAATTATTCTCTGAGAAATATCAATGTATTTAGTTTGTATTATATATCAACAATGTTTTGTTTGATTTTAAATGACATAGGATGAAAGTGAAGTTTTATTTGAACATAATTGTGATTGTATTGCAGTGTGTACTCATCTTGTACTGTTTCTGTTTGCTTCCTAGACTCCCTGTGACTCGAGTGTTTGCTTGCCATGGGTATCCACTGGTTGCCTTGTCTACCCCATGAACAAACCATCAGATTTCAGCATCTCCCTGTGGAAGAACACTGGATAAGCACCCCTACTGCAAATGAACTGTTGGAGAATTGTATTATAGCAAAGTGTCAAGGTGAAGCGCTCTCAAATGGACAAAGACTGTTCTTAAAGTGATCAGAGGCCACCTAGAGGACAGTTGTGCTGATGCTATGTCATGCTTTACTGTGGAGAAGGAAACTGTTGGACATATTGGGGGGTGCTAGCAATGCAGGTGGAGAAAAAATGCAGCGTTGTTTGGGGGTAGATGGGGGGCTGGTTGGGTCTCTGTGCAGGTAGACCGGGTAGTTTTGGGAAGGCTGGAAGATAGATGGAAGGTATTGGAGAGGCTGAACCTATATGCAGTGACAATTAGCCTATAAAAGTATATCACGACATAGGAATATTTTTCTCTTTAGTATTCTCACAAAGAGTTCTGTTACCATAATATAAGGCTTTACTAATTTTCTATGCCTGTCTATTTTGATGTTATTCTGTTAGAATAAAAGGATGGTATGTTAGGGGTTAATGTGAACCTGACTAGCGCCATCTTGTTTTTGGGCGCCATCTTGTTCCTCGCAGCCATCTTGTGATGATTAGCATCCATTTTGTAATGATTAGACTTTATTATAATGGGTTATTATGTAGTGGGAACTATGTTCTTGTTATGGTACTTTCCTTAGCTGTTCGGCCTTGTAGAAGCTTCCTGGCTGTACGCCCAGAAGAATATAATATCAATAAGATGGTCCAGCGACCTTGGTGTCTCTGCAGATGCATGGTTTATTATGACTGTAGATTATTGTTTAGGAGCTAGTGAATTTCCAGAATCACACTGTGCTTTACTCTGTATAACTGTATAAAATGACGCGGTCCTATCGTGTCATCCCCTTAACCCTGTATGCTGTTACTGAAGTCTATAAGATAGGCTTGCATTGTTCAATAAACATGATTGGCTTTAGATCATATTGCTGCGTGGTCTGAGTCATTCTAAGGGATCCTTATCAGATAATCTACATCTGCCTCAGGTGGTACAGTGGGCCCGTGGCTTCGGCCTGACCTGACACTCCCCCCCCCCCTGGGAATAACACCTAACAACGCCCAAACAATTATCCGAGATACTTCTTTCATAGCCTGAGGACTGTGAGTCCCACCCTGATGACTGACATACACCACAGTTGTGACATTGTCTGCCTGAAAACAAATAAACGGCTCTCTCTTCAATAGAGGCCAAAAGTGAAGAGCTCTGAGAATCGCACGGAGTTCCAAAATATTGATTGGTAATCTCGCCTCTTGAGATTTCCAAACCCCTTGTGCTGTCAGAGATCCCCAGACAGCTCCCCAACCTAAAAGACTCGCATCTGTTGTGATCATGGTCCAGGTTGGATGAACCAAAGAGACCCGTAGAACTATACGATGGTGATCTAACCACCAAGTCAGAGATAGTTGAATATTGGGATTCAAGGATATTAAATGTGATATCATAGTATAATCCCTGCATCATTAATTCAGCATACAAAACTGGAAAGGTCTCATATGAAAACGAGCAAAGGGAATCGAGTCCGATGCTGCAGTCATGAGACCTAAAACTTCCATGCATATAGCTACTGAAGGAAATAATAGAGACTGAAGGTTCCAACAAGCTGAACCCAATATAAATTGTCTCTTGTCTGTTAGAGACAGAGACATTGACACAATCTATCTGGAAACCTAAAAAGGTGACCCTTGTCTGAAGAATCAAGGAACTTTTTTGGTAAAATGATCCTCTAACCATGTCTTTGAAGGAACAGCAGAAGTTGAATCATATGAGATTCTGCAGAACTGAGCAAGTACCAAGATATCGTCCAAATAAGGAAACACAGAGAACCTTTGAAAAGATTCCTAGAGCTGTCGCTAAGCCAGAAAGGAAGAGCAACAAATTGGCAAATGCTTGTCTAAAAAAGAGAATCTCAGAAATGAAAACAATCTGAATGAAAGAGAATATGAAGATATGCATCCTGTAAGTCTATTGTGGGCAAATAATGCCCTTGCTGAACAAAAGGCAGAATAGACCTTAAAGTCACCATTCTGAAAGATGGTACTCTTACATGATAATTCAAAAGATTTTCTTTCTTTGGAACAATGAATAGTTCTGAATAAAACCCCAGACCCCGTTCCTGAAACGGAACTGGTATGCATACCCCAGATAACTCCAGGTCTGAAACACACTTCAGGAAAGTCTGAGCCTTTACTGGGATTGCTGTAATACATGAGAGAGAAAAAGACTTCTCACAGGCGGTCTTACTCTGAATCCTATTCTGTACCCCCAGAGAAACAATATTTTGAATCAAGGAGTTTGGAGCCGAATTGAACCAAACAACTTTAGAAAAATCTTAACCTGCCCCCTACCAGCTAAGCTGGAATAAGGGCCGCACCCTTCATGCGAATTTGGGGGCTGGCTTTGATCTCTTAAATGGCTTGAATTCATTCCATTTTGAAGAAAGCTTTCAATTAGAACACATTACTTGGGAAAGAATTAGGTTTCTGTTCCTTATTAAGAACAAAAACGGTTAGAAGCTTAAGATTTACCCTTAGAACTTAACTTGAGGCAAAAAAACCATAATTTATGTAAGAACTTACCTGATAAATTCATTTCTTTCATATTAGCAAGAGTCCATGAGCTAGTGACGTATGGGATATACATTCCTACCAGGAGGGGCAAAGTTTCCCAAACCTCAAAATGCCTATAAATACACCCCTCACCACACCCACAAATCAGTTTAACGAATAGCCAAGAAGTGGGGTGATAAGAAAAAAAGTGCAAAAGCATATAAAATAAGGAATTGGAATAATTGTGCTTTATACAAAAAATCATAACCACCACAAAAAGGGTGGGCCTCATGGACTCTTGCTAATATGAAAGAAATGAATTTATCAGGTAAGTTCTTACATAAATTATGTTTTCTTTCATGTAATTAGCAAGAGTCCATGAGCTAGTGACGTTATGGAAAATGACTACCCAAGATGTGGATCTTTCCACGCAAGAGTCACTAGAGAGGGAGGGATAAAATAAAGACAGCCAATTCCTGCTGAAAATAATCCACACCCAAAATAAAGTTTAATGAAAACATAAGCAGAAGATTCAAACTGAAACCGCTGCCTGAAGTACTTTTCTACCAAAAACTGCTTCAGAAGAAGAAAACACATCAAAATGGTAGAATTTAGTAAAAGTATGCAAAGAGGACCAAGTTGCTGCTTTGCAAATCTGATCAACCGAAGCTTCATTCCTAAACGCCCAGGAAGTAGAAACTGACCTAGTAGAATGAGCTGTAATCCTTTGAGGCGGAGTTTTACCCGACTCGACATAGGCAAGATGAATTAAAGATTTCAACCAAGATGCCAAAGAAATGGCAGAAGCTTTCTGACCTTTTCTAGAACCGGAAAAGATAATAAATAGACTAGAAGTCTTTCGGGAAAGACTTAGTAGCTTCAACATAATATTTCAAAGCTCTAACAACATCCAAAGAATGCAACGATTTCTCCTTAGAATTCTTAGGATTAGGACATAATGAAGGAACCACAATTTCTCTACTAATGTTGTTGGAATTCACAACCTTAGGTAAAAATTCAAAAGAAGTTCGCAACACCGCCTTATCCTGATGAAAAATCAGAAAAGGAGACTCACAAGAAAGAGCAGATAATTCAGAGACTCTTCTGGCAGAAGAGATCGCCAAAAGGAACAAAACTTTCCAAGAAAGTAATTAATGTCCAATGAATGCATGGGTTCAAAAGGAGGAGCTTGAAGAGCCCCCCAGAACCAAATTCAAACTCCAAGGAGGAGAAATTGACTTAATGACAGGTTTTATACGAACCAAAGCTTGTACAAAACAATGAATATCAGGAAGATTAGCAATCTTTCTGTGAAAAAGAACAGAAAGAGCAGAGATTTGTCCTTTCAAGGAACTTGCGGACAAACCTTTATCTAAACCATCCTGAAGAAACTGTAAAATTCTCGGAATTCTAAACGAATGCCAGGAAAAATGATGAGAAAGACACCAAAAAATATAAGTCTTCCAGACTCTATAATATATCTCTCTAGATACAGATTTACGAGCCTGTAACATAGTATTAATCATAGAGTCAGAGAAACCTTTTTGACTAAGAATCAAGCGTTCAATCTCCATACTTTAACTTAAGGATTTGAGATCCTGATGGAAAAAAGGACCTTGCGACAGAAGGTCTGGTCTTAACGGAAGAGTCCACGGTTGGCAAGAGGCCATCCGGACAAGATCCGCATACCAAAAACCTGTGAGACCATGCTGGAGCTACCAGCAGGACAAACGAGCATTCCTTCAGAATCTTGGAGATTACTCTTGGGAAGAAGAACTAGAGGCGGAAAGATATAGGCAGGATGATACTTCCAAGGAAGTGATAATGCATCCACTGCCTCCGCCTGAGGATCCCGGGATCTGGACAGATACCTGGGAGTTTCTTGTTTAGATGAGAAGCCATCAGATCTATTTCTGGAAGTTCCCACATTTGAACAATCTGAAGAAATACCTCTGGGTGAAGAGACCATTCGCCCGGATGCAACGTTTGGCGATGAGATAATCCGCTTCCCAATTGTCTATACCTGGGATATGAAACCGCAGAAATTAGACAGGAGCTGGATTCCGCCCAAACCAGAATTCGAGATACTTCTTTCATAGCCAGAGGACTGTGAGTCCCCCCCTGATGATTGATGTACTGCCACAGTTGTGACATTGTCTGTCTGAAAACAAAATGAACGATTCTCTCTTCAGAAAGAGGCCAAGACTGAAGAGGCTCTGAAAATTGCACGGAGATGTCCAAAATATTGATCGGTAATCTCACCTCCTGAGATCCCAACCCCCTTGTGCTGTCAGAGACCCCCACACAGCTCCCCAACCTGTAAGACTTGCATCTGTTGAAATTACAGTCCAGGTCGGAAGAACAAAAGAAGCCCCCTGAACTAACGATGGTGAATCTGTCCACCACGTTAGAGAGTGTCGTACAATCGGTTTTAAAGATATTAATGAGATATCTTTGTGTAATCCCTGCACCATTGGTTCAGCATATAGAGTGAAGAGGGTCGCATGTGAAAACGAGCAAAGGGGATCGCGTCCGATGCAGCAGTCATAAGACCTAAAAATTTCCATGCAAAAGGCTACCGAAGGAATGATTGTGACTGAAGGTTTTGACAAGCTGAAATCAATTTTAGACGTCTCTTGTCTGTCAAAGACAGAGTCATGGACACTGAATCTATCTGGAAACCCAAAAAGGTTACCCTTGTCTGAGGAATCAATGAACTTTTTAGTGAATTGATCCTCCAACCATGATCTTGAAGAAACAACACAAGTCGATTCGTATGAGATTCTGCTAAATGTAGAAGACTGAGCAAGTACCAAGATATCGTCCAAATAAGGAAATACCACAATACCCTGTTCTCTGATTACAGACAGAAGGGCACGAAAACCTTTGTAAAAATTCTTGGAGCTGTTGCTAGGCCAAACGGCAGAGCCACAAACTGGTAATGCTTGTCCAAGAAAGAGAATCTCAGAAACTGATAGTGAGCTGGATGAATCGGAATATGCAGATATGCATCCTGTAAATCTAATGTAGACATATAATGCCCTTGCTGAACAAAAGGCAGGATAGTCCTTATAGTTACCATTTTGAATGTTGGTATCCTTACATAACGATTCAATATTTTTAGATCCAGAACTGGTCTGAAGGAATTCTCCTTCTTTGGTACAATGAAGAGATTCGAATAAAACCCCCCAGCCCTGTTCCAGAACTGGAAACTGGCATAATCTACTCCAGCCAACTCTAGATCTGAAACACATTTCAGAAATGCTTGAGCTTTCACTGGGTTTACTGGGACACGGAAAGAAAAAAATCTCGTCTATCTTGAAACCAATTCTGTACCCTTCTGAAACAATGTTCTGAATCCAAAGATTGTGAACAGAATCGATCCAAATTACTTTGAAAAAACGTAATCTGCCCCCTACCAGCTGAGCTGGAATGAGGGCCGCACCTTCATGTGGACTTAGAAGCTGGCTTTGCTTTTCTAGAAGGCTTGGATTTATTCCAGACTGGAGATGGTTTCCAAACTGAAACTGCTCCTGAGGATGAAGGATCAGGCTTTTGTTCTTTGTTGAAATGAACAGGAACGAAAAAGATTATTAGCCTGTTTTTACCCCTTAGATTTTTTATCTGCGGTAAAAAAAGTTCCTTTCCCACCCAGTAACAGTTGAGATAATAGAATCCAACTGAGAACCAAATAATTTATACCCTGGAAAGAAATGGAAAGTAGAGTCGATTTAGAAGACATATCAGCATTCCAAGTTTTTAAGCCATAAAGCTCTTCTAGCTAAAATAGCTAGAGACATAAACCTGACATCAACTCTGATAATATAAAAAATGGCATCACAGATAAAATTATTAGCATGTTGAAGCAGAATAATAATGTTATGAGAATCATGATCTGTTACTTGTAGCGCTAAAGTTTCCAACCAAAAAGTTGAAGCTGCAGCAACATCCGCCAAAGATATAGCAGGTCTAAGAAGCTTACCTGAACACAAATAAGCTTTTCTTAGAAAGGATTCAATTTTCCTATCTAGACGATCTTAAAGGAAGTACCATCTGCCGTAGGAATAGTAGTACGTTTAGCAAGGGTAGAAATAGCCCCATCAACTTTAGGGATTTTGTCCCCAAAACTCTAATCTGTCGGACGGCACAGGATAATTGCTTAAAACGTTTAGAAGGAGAAAATGAATTACCCAAATTATTCCATTCTCTGGAAATTACTTCAAGAATAGCACCTGGAACAGGAAAAACTTCTGGAATAACTACAGGAGATTTAAAGACCTTGTCTAAACGTTTAGATTTTAGTATCAAGAGGACCAGAATCCTCAATTTCTAATGCAATTAGGACTTCTTTAAGTAAAGAACGAATAAATTCCATTTTAAATAAATATGAAGATTTATCAGCATCAACCTCTGAGACAGAGTCCTCTGAACCAGAAGAATCATTAGAATCAGAATGATGATGTTCATTTAAAATTCATCTGGATAAAGAGAAGTTTTAAAAGATTTTTTATGTTACTAGAAGGAGGAATAACAGACATAGCCTTCTTAATGGATTCAGAAACAAAATCTCTTATGTTATCAGGAACATTCTGAACATTAGATGTTGAGGGAACTGCAACAGGTAATGGTACTTTACTAAAGGAAATATTTTCCTGCATTAACAAGTTTGTCATGACATTTAATACAAACAACAGCTGGAGGAACAACTACCAAAAGTTTACAGCAAGATACACTTAGCTTTGGTAGTTCCAGCACCAGGCAGCGATTTTCCTGAAGTTTCTTCTGACTCAGATGCAACGTGAGGACATCTTGCAATATGTAGAGAAAAAACAACATATAAGCAAAATTTATCAAATTCCTAAATGACAGTTTCAGGAATGGGAAAAAAATGCCAAAGAACAAGCTTCTAGCAACCAGAAGCAATGAAAAATGAGACTTAAATAATGTGGAGACAAAAGCGACGCCCCATGTTTTTTTAGCGCCAAATAAGACGCCCACATTATCTGGTGCCTAAATGCTTTTGGCGCCAAAAATGACGCCACATCCGGAACGCCGACATTTTTGGCGCAAAAGAACGTCAAAAAATGACGCAACTTCCGGCGACACGTATGACGCCGGAAACGGAAAAGATTTTTTGCGCCAAAAAAGTCTGCGCCAAGAATGACGCAATAAAATGAAGCATTTTCAGCCCCCGCGAGCCTAACAGCCCACAGGGAAAAAGTCAAATTTTAAGGTAAGAAAAAAATGATTGATTCAAATGCATTATCCCAAATATGAAACTGACCTGTCTGAAAAAAAGGAATGTTGAACATCTTGAGTCAAGGCAAAATAAATGTTTGAATACATATATTTAGAACTTATAAAAAGTGCCCCAACCATAGCTTTAGAGTGTCACAGAAAATAAGACTTACTTACCCCAGAACACTCATCTACATGTTTGTAGAAAGCCAAACCAGTACTGAAACGAAAATCAGCAGAGGTAATGGTATATATATAAGAGTATATCGTCGATCTGAAAAGGGAGGTAAGAGATGAATCTCTACGACCGATAACAGACGAACCTATGAAATAGACCCCGTAGAAGGAGATCATTGAATTCAAACAGGCAATACTCTCTTCACATCCCTCTGACATTCACTGCACACTGAGAGGAAAACCGGGCTCCAACCTGCTGCGGAGCGCATATCAACGTAGAATCTAGCACAAACTTACTTCACCAGGAGGCAAAGTTTGTAAACTGATTTGTGGGTGTGGTGAGGGGTGTATTTATAGGCATTTTGAGGTTTGGGAAACTTTGCCCCTCCTGGTAGGAATGTATATCCCATACGTCACTAGCTCATGGACTCTTGCTAATTACATGAAGAAAACTACCTTCCCAACAGTAACAGTTTGAAAGTATTGAATCCAACTGTGAACCAAATAAGTTATTACCTTGGAAGGAAAGAAAATAGAAATCTGGATTTAGAAATCAAATCAGCATTCCAAGATTTAAGCCACAAAGTCTTCTAGCTAAAATAGCTAAATACATAGATTTAACCTCAATTTTGATAATATCAAAAAATGGCATCACAAATTAAATTATTAGCATGTTGAATCAAGTTAACAATGCCTAAACAAATCATAATCCGATTTTCCAACCAAAAAAGATGAAACAGCAGGCAACATCAGCCAAAGAAATTGCAGGCCTAAGAAAAGGACCTGAAAATAAATTAATTTTCCTTAGATAAGATACAAGTTTCCCATCTGAAGGATCTTTAAAATAAATACTATTTTCCATAGGAATAGTAGTACGTTTAGCAAGAGTAGAGATAGCCCCATTAACTTTGGGGATCTTTTCCCAAACTCCAAACAAACTGCTGGCCAAGGATACAATTTTTAAAACCTTAAAGAAGGAATAAAAGAAGTACCAGGCCTTTTCCATTCCTTAGGCATTAGGAACTGGAAAAAAAACCTTCTGAAGTAACCACAGGAGGTTAATAAACAGAATTAAAATGTTAACTAGCTTTTTAAATCAAGAGGACTAGTTTCCTCAATATCCAATATAATCAACACTTTTTCAACAAAGAACAAATGTACTCCATTTAAAATATAAAGGAAATTTGTTAGTGTCAATATCTGATGAAGGATCTTCTGAATCAGATAGATCCTCATCAGAGAAGGATAATTCAGTATATTGTCGGTCATTTGAGAATTCATCAACTAAATTAGAAGTTTTAAAAAAGACCTTTACATTTTATTAGAAGGCAGGATGGCAGACAAAGCCTTCTGAATAGAATCAGAAAATATTTTTATAAATTCCCAGGTATATCTTGTACATTAGATGTTAAAAGAATAGCAATAGACAATGCATTAATACTGATGGACATTTTCTCTGCATGTAAAGTTTATCATGATAACTTATTACAAACCACAGCTAAAGATATAAATTCATAACATTAAAATAATGAACTTAGCTTTGGTAGGACTGATATCGGTCAGCAGGCATCCAACAGTGTTTTCTGATACAGGAACAGTTTTGAGACATCTTGCAAATGTAAGAGAAAAAACAACATATAAAGCAAAATATAAATTTCCTTATATGACAGTTTCAGGAATGGGGGAAAAAATGCAAACAGCATAGCCTTCTGACATAGAAAAAAAAGACCAGAGGCAAAAGGAATGGGGTCTTAAAATAATGAAAATATTTGGTGCCAAAGACGTCCGGAAATGAAACACTTGCGTCATAGATGACGCAACCTCGTGAAAGACCTCAGCACCAACTAAGACGCCGGAAATGACGAATTTGCGTCACAAATGTATCTTTTGCGCTAAAAAAAATCTCGCCAAGAACGACGCAATAAATTTTGGCATTTTTGGCCCTCGCGAGCCTAATACAGCCCACAATTTAAAGAGTCAATTTGAAAAAAGACTAAATCCCAGGTAAGAATTTTTTTTTTTCCTTCTTAAAAATGCATTTCCCAGATATGAAACTGACAGTTTGCAAGAAAGGAAATATACTGAAACCTGAATCATGGCAAATATAAGTACAATACATATATTTAGAACTTTATATAAAGTGCCAAACCATAGCTAAGAGTGTCTTAAGAAAAAGAAACATGCTTACCAAAAGACACCCATTCACATATAGCAGATAGCCAAACCAGTACTGAAACGAGAATCAGTAGAGGTAATGGTTTACAAGAGTATATCGTCGATCTGAAAAGGGAGGTAGGAGATTAATCTCTACGACCGATAACAGAGAAACCTATGAAATAGATCCCCGTTAGGATGACCATTGAATTCAATAGGTGATACTCCCTTCACATCCCTCTGACATTCACTGTACTCCGAGAGGAACCGAGCTTCAAAAATGCTGAGAAGCGCATATCAACGTAGAAATCTAGCATAAACTTACTTCACCACCTACATAGGAGGCAAATTTGTAAAAACTGAATTGTGGGTGTGGTGAGGGGTGTATTTATAGGCATTTTGAGGTTTGGGAAACTTTGCCCCTCCTGGTAGGATTGTATATCCTATACGTCACTAGCTCATGGGCTCTTGCCAATTACATGAAAGAAGAGGGCTTTAACCATTAACCCCTTATGTTCCATAGTGCTGTTTGTACACAAACATACTGAGTCTCCTTAGGTACCAGAAAAAAAAGCAGCACTTACCTTAAACACTGCGTGGCAGGATGGCAGTTCCCAAGCTTGAGAGGTCCTCTCCCCTCACATTGGTCCGAGAAATAAATACATGCTGAGTCAAGAAGTACCTCAGACTGAAGGAGATAGGGCAGCACAAATATGAGAGGCGCAGTGAGAATTATATCCCACAAGTTCCCATTGCTCTAAAGTCACCAAAGCTCTACTGTAGAGGCTGAAATGGAACCAGGCTACACCCCCAGAACAAAGTAGCACTCTCTGTCACTACTTTAAAATAACAAACTCTTGATTGAAGAATCTAAAACACCTCACTTTACCTCTTCCTATCACTAACGTAGGCAAAGAGAATGACTGGAGTGGGAGGGAAGGGAGGAGCTATATATAACAGCTCTGCAGTGGTGCTCTTTGCCTCCTCCTGCTGAACCAGGAGGTGTAATCCAACAAGTAAGGATGACGATCAGTGGACCTTATCGTGTCTTTAAAAAGAAAGTGATTGAGCTCTTGTGATTATAAAAAAAAATCCTAACCTAAAAAAACAAAGGAAAAAATCTCTATCCTAAAAATAAACTCACCACAAAAAAATGTTAATTCTAAATCCCAAAGTTTTCTACTCACCCAACTTGACCTCCTGCTCCGGCGGTGCTCCTCTTTTTTCTTCATGGCGGCAGTCCTCCAGGGCAGTCCGCTTCATCTCCATGGCAACACTCTTCCATCCGCAAGACATTTGTTAAATAGGCCCCTAAAGTTTGAATACAAGGTAACCCCTTATATAGGTATACCCTTGCTTTTCTACTGGCTGATTATTTAATTCTTATTTCATTCAGCCAATAGAAAAAGCTTTAATTTTCATATTTCAAATAGAATATTGTTGTTTATACATGAATGCCTCATTCTATATGCATTTGTTAGGATCAAAATAGATCCATATATCATTATCTGGCCAGACATTACCCTCATATGGGTTCTGAGGGGTTTTGTGTGCAGTTTGGGTGCTGATCTCTTTAGCAGTAGCATTCATAAATGTCATGTCTATTTGCATATTGTATGCTGTTTTGATACTGTAACTATTTAAATTGCCTTCTTTATTTAAGTTCCAGATTTTACTTACATGTGTTAGGTATTTAATAGGATAAGCTAGGATTTTTGCATGTTATGTATAGACTGTTGGATTGTTTCTGTTCAATAAGTGATCGCATCAAATCGAATTTATGTGGAACTTTTTTTTTATGATAATCTTTTTTAGGAATTTTTGAATTAATAAATGTATACCTTACTTAAAGGGACATGAAACCAATGTTAAACAGATTTTCATTATACTTCCATTATCTAATTTGCTTAATTCTTTAAAAGAAATGGCAATGCACATGGGTGAGCCAATCACACAAGGCACCTATGTGCAGTCACCAAGCCTATATAGATATGCTTTTTAACAAAGGAAATCAAGAGAAATGAAGCAAATTAGATAGTAGAAGTAAATTGTAAAGTTGTTTAAAATTGTATGATCTTTTTAAATCACGAAAGAAAAAACATAATTTAAGTAAGAATTTACCTGATAAATTAATTTCTTTCATATTGGCAAGAGTCCATGAGCTAGTGACGTATGGGATATACAATCCTACCAGGAGGGGCAAAGTTTCCCAACCTCAAAATGCCTATAAATACACCCCTCACCACACCCACAATTCAGTTAACGAATAGCCAAGAAGTGGGGTGAAAAAGAAAAGGAGTAAAAAGCATCAACAAAGGAATTTGGAAATAATTGTGCTTTATACAAAAATAATCATAACCACCATAAAAAGGGTGGGCCTCATGGACTCTTGCCAATATGAAAAAAATGAATTTATCAGGTAAGTTCTTACATAAATTATGTTTTTCTTTCATGTAATTGGCAAGAGTCCATGAGCTAGTGACGTATGGGATAGCAATACCCAAGATTGTGGAACTCCACGCAAGAGTCACTAGAGAAGGAGGGAAAAAATAAAAGCAGCCATTTCGCTGAAAAAAATTAATCCACAACCCAAATATAAGTATATTCTCAAAAATAAAAACTTAAATCATAAGCAGAAGAATTAAACTGAAACAGCTGCATGAAGAACTTTCCTACCAAAACTGCTTCAGAAGAAGGCAAATACATCAAAATGGTTAAAATTAAGAAAATGTATGCAAAGAAGACTAAGTTGCTGCTTTGCAAATCTGATCAACTGAAGCTTCATTCTTAAAAGCCCAAGAAGTGAAAACTGGTCTAGTAGAATGAGCTGTAATTCTCTTAGGCGGGACTTTACCCGACTCCAAATAAGCTTGATGAATCAAAGCTTTAACCACGATGCCAAAGAAATGGCAGAAGCCTTCTGACCTTTCCAAGAACCAGAAAAGATAACAAATAGACTAGAAGTCTTCCTGAAATCTTTAGTGGCTTCAACATAATATTTCAGAGCTCTCAACCACATCCAAAGAATGTAAAGATCTCTCCAAAGAATTCTTAGGATTAGGACACAAAGAAGGAACAACAATTTCTCTATTAATGAGTTAGAATTCACAACCTTAGGTAAGAATTTAAATGAAGTCCACAAAACTGCCTTATCCTGATGAAAAATCAGAAAAGGAGAATCACAAGAAAGAGCAGATAATTCAGAAACTCTTCTAGCCGAAGAGATGGCCAAAAGGAACAACACTTTCCAAGAAAAGTAGTTTAATGTCCAAAGAATGCATAAGCTCAAATGGAGGAGCCTGTAAAGCCTTCAAAACCAAATTAAGACTCCAAGGAGGAGAGATTGATTTAATGACAGGCTTGATACGAACCAAAGCCTGAACAAAACAATGAATATCAGGAAGTTTAGCAATTTTTTCTGTGGAATAAAACGGAAAGAGCAGAGATTTGTCCTTTCAAGGAACTTGCAGACAAACCTTTATCCAAACCATCCTGAAGAAACTGTAAAATTCTAGGAATTCTAAAAGAATGCCAAGAGAATTTATGAGAAGAACACCATGAAATGTAAGTCTTCCAACTCGATAATAAATCTTTCTAGAAACAGATTTACAAGCCTGCAACATTAGTATTATGACTAAGCACTAAGCGTTCAATTTCCATACCTTCAAATTAATGATTTGAGATCCTGATGGAAAAACAGACCTTGAGATAGGTCTGGTCTTAATGGAAGTGGCCAAGGTTGGCAACTGGACATCCGAACAAGATCCGCATACCAAAACCTGTGAGACCATGCTGGAAGCCACCAGCAGCACAAATGATTGCTCCATGATGATTTTGGAGATCACTCTTGGAAGAAGAACTAGAGGTGTGAAAATATAAGCAAGTTGATAACACCACGGAAGTGTCAACACATCCACTGCTTCTGCCTGAGGATCCCTGGGCCTGGACAGGTACCTGGGAAGTTTCTTGTTTAGATGAGATGCCATCAGATCTATTTCTGGAAGCCCCCATATCTGAAAAATTTGAGAAACACATCTGGTGGAGAGACCATTCTCCCGGATGTAAAGTCTGACGACTGAGATAATCCCGCTTCCCAATTGTCTATACCTGGATATGAACTGCAGAAATAGACAGGAGCTGGATTCTGCCCCAAACACGTATCGAGATACTTCTTTCATAGCTTGAGGACTGTGAGCTCCCACCACTGATGATTGACATATGCCACAGTTGTGATATTGTCTGTCTGAAAACAAATGAACGGTTCTCTCTTCAACAAAGGCCAAAACTGAAGAGCCCTGAGAATTGCAATGGGGTTCCAAAATATTGATTGGTAATCTCGCCTCTTGAGATTTCCAAACCCCTTGTGCTGTCAGAGATTCCCCAAACAGCTTCCCCAACCCGAAAGACTCGCATCTGTTATGATCACATCACAGGTTGGACGAACGAAAGAGGCCCCTAGAAATTATACAATGGTGATCTAACCACCAAGTCAGAGAAAGTCAAACATTGGTGTGACGGACTTCCCCGCTACCCCGACTGGGTTAGCGCCGTCGACCGGCGTCCTTCCTCTGCCTGGAACAAGTGGCTATGTAGCCCAGGAAAGTGATTTTAGCTGGAGCCCACCCAAATAACTAGAAAGAGTAGCATTCAGCGTGAAAAATAGAACTGATTTTATTGTAAAACATACGACTCCTTTTATACACACAGCTATCTTGATAACACCAAAGGACAATCCCACAATTTTCCTGCCATTCCCACCCCTCCAGACTGACCGGCACCTCCATAGCAGCCACAGTCCACACAGAATCCCAGGACACAGGGGGTAGCGGTTTTAGGGTTGATCCCGGGAGAGCGGCGGCAATTCCAGTGTGTCATTTTAAAGCTCTCGATCCCCCAGATGCCACAGTCAAAAATCAGCATGATTCGTTACGGGAACCAGAGTTACAGTCCGTTGGAAGTTATGGGGGTGTCCAAAACCCCCAGTTCCCAAAGGAGCTCCCCTCGATAATTACCTCAGCTCTTGTCCTCCCTAGGGGCTACCAATCCCCAAAAGAGCGGAGCTCTGGGGCAAAGGGCTGCTGGAGCAACCAGGGTAAAGTTAGCGGGATGTTCTGCTGTCCTGTGGCTGACCGGGAGTTTCAGGAGCTGGCCAGCCTTAGGCGGGTGTCCGTTGTGAGGCAGCCGATCGGGAGTTCCAGGTGCCCAGCCAGCCTAGGAGGGTTTTCCTGGTCATAAAACCAACTCTTCTCTGAACACAGAAACAAGCCAACACAAAGCAAACAAACAGTCTCCAGAGATGGTGGTTGCTCTGAGGAGCCCAAAACCACTGAGAAACAACAGGGGTGAGATTGTAGGGGGGGTAGCCTTAGCTGTCTGGTATCCATGACAGGGGGCAAGGGTTCAGCCCCTACAGCCCAGTATCCGTGACAATTGGGATTTAAGGATATTAATTGTGATATCCTTGTATAATCCCTGCACCATTGGTTCATCATACAAAGCTGGAGAGGTCTCATATGAAAACGAGCAAAGGGGATCGCGTCCGATGCTGCCAGTCATGAGACCTAAAACTTCCATGCACATAGCTACTGAAGGGAATGACTGAGACTAAAGGTTTCCGACAGGCTGCAACCAATTTCAAACGTCTCTTGTCAGTTAGGGGACAAAGTAATGGACAATTGATTCATGTGAGATTCTACAGAATGTAAGACTGAGCGAGTACCAAAATATTGTCCAAATAAGGAAACACTGCAATACCCCGCTCTCTGATTACAGATAGTAGGGCACCGTGGACCTTTAAAAAGATGCCCAGAGCTTTTGCAAGGCCCAAAGGAAGAGCAACAAATTGGTAATGCTAGTCTAGAAAAGAGAATCTCAGGAACTGATAATGATCCGGATTGAAATATGAAGATATGCATCCTGTAAGTCAATTGTGGACATATAATGCCCTTGCTGAACAAAAGGCAGAATAGTTCTTATAGTCACCATCTTGAAAGTTGGTACTCTTACATATCGATTCAAAATCTTTAGATCCAAAACTGGTCTGATGAATCTTCTTTCTTTGGGACAATGAATAGATTTGAATAAAACCCCAGACCCTGTTACTGAAATGGAACTGGCATGATTACCCCTGATAACTCCAGGTCTGAAACACACTTCAGGAAAGCCTCGAGCCTTTACTGGGTTTGCTGGAATGCGTGAGAGAAAAAATCTCTCACAGGCGGTCTTACTCTGAATCCTATTCTGTACACCTGAGAGACAATACTCTGAATCCAATGATTTTGGACCGAATTGATCCAAACATCTTTGAAAGATTTTAATCTGCCCCCTACCAGCTGAGCTGGAATGAGGCCGCACCTTCATGCGGGACTTTGGGGCTCTCTTTGATCTCTTAAATGGCTTGGATTTATTCCAGTTTGAAGAAGGCTTCCAATTGGAAACAGATTCCTTTGGGGAAGGATTAGATTTCTGTTCCTTATTATGTTGAAAGGAACCGAAAACGGTTAGAGCTTTAGATTCTACCCTTAGGTTTTAGATCTGAGGCAAAAAAACTCCCTTCCCCCAGTGACAGTTTGAAATTATTGAATCCAACTGAGAACCAAATCATTTATTACCTTGGAAAGAAAGAGATAGCAATCTGGACTTAGAAGTCATATCAGCATTCCAAGATTGAGCCACAAAGCTCTTCTAGCTAAAATAGCTAAAGACATATATCTAACATCAATTTTGATTATATAAAAAATGACATCACAAATTAAATTATTAGCATGATGAATCAACTTAACAATGCTAGACAAATCATAATCCGATACTTGTTGCGCTAAAGTCTCCAACCAAAAAGTTGAAGCAGCTGCAACATCAGCCAAATAAATTGCAGGCCTAAGAAGATGACCTGAATATAAATAAGCCTTCCTTAATTAAGATTCAAGTTTCCTATCCAAAGGATCTTTAAAAGAAGTACTATCTTCCGTAGGAATAGTAGTACGTTTAGCAAGAGTAGAGATAGCCCCATCAACATTGGGGAACTTTTCCCAAAACTCCAATCTAACTGCTGGCAAATGATACAATTTTTTAAACCTTGAAGAAGGAATAAAAGAAGTACCAGGTCTATTCATTCTTTAGAAATCATATCAGAAATAGCATCAGGAACTGGAAAAACCTCTGGAATAACCATAGGAGGCTTATAACAGAATTTAAACGTTTACTAGTTTTAATATCAAGGGGACTAGTTTCCTCCATATCGAATGTAATCAACACTCTCCTTTAATAAAGAACAAATATACTCCATTTTAAATAAATAAGAGGATTTGGTCAGTGTCAATATCTGAGGCAGGATCTTCTGAACCAGATAGATCCTCATCAGAGAAAGATAAATCAGTATGTTGCCGGTCATTTGAAATTTCATCAACTCTATGAGAAGTTTTAAAAGACCTTTTACGTTTATTAGAAGGTGGAATGCAGACAAAGCCTTCTGAATGAATCAGAAATAAATTCTTTTAAATTTACAGGTATATCTTGTGCATTAGATGTTGAGGGAACAGCAACACAGGTAATGAACTACTACTGATGGATACATTTTCTGCATGTAAAAGTTTATCATGACAACTATTACAAACCACAGCTGGAGGTATAATCTCCACAAGTTTACAACAAATGCACTTAGCTTTGGTAGAACTGTTATCAGGTAGAAGGGATCCAAAAGTGAATTGTGAGACAGGATCAGACTGGGACATCTTCCAAATGTAAGAGAAAAAACAACATATAATGCAAAATTGTCAAATTTCCTTATATGGCAGTTTCAGAAATGGGAAAAAATGCAAACAGCATAGCCCTCTGACATAGAAAAGGCAAAAAGAAATGAGGTCTTAAATAATGAAAATATTTGGCGCCAAGTATGACACAACAACAAACAGAAAAATATTTTTGGCGCCAAAACGTCCGAAAACGACACACTCGCGTCATAGATGACGCAACCTTGTGAAGGACTTGGCATCAACTAAGACGCCGGAAATTATGAATTTGCATCAACAAACGTAACTTCGAGCCAAAAAAAAATTGGCGCCAAGAATGACGCAATAAACTTTGGCAATTTTGCGCCCTTGTGAGTTTAATTTTTGCCCGCAAATTTAAAAGACAGTCAATTGAAAAAAAGACTATACCCCAGGCAAGAAATACATTTTCATAAAAAAGCATTTCCCAGATATGAAACTGGACAGTCTGCAAAAAGGAAATATACTGAAAACCTGAATCGTGGCAAATATAAGTACAATACATATATTTATATATATATTTGTATTTACTTTATATAAATACATAAAGTGCCCAACCATAGCTGAGAGTGTCTTTAGTAATGAAAACATACTTACCAAAAGACACCCATCCACATATAGCAGATAGCCAAGCCAGTACTGAAACGGTTATCAGTAGAGGTAATGGAATATGAGAGTATATCGACGATCTGAAAAGGGAAGTAGGAGATAAATCTCTATGACCGATAACAGAGAACCTATGAAATAGATCCCCGTGAGGAAAACCATTGCATTCAATAGGTGATACTCCCTTCACATCCCTCTGACATTCACTGTACTCTGAGAGGAATCTGGCTTCAAAAATGCTGAGAAGCGCATATCAACGTAGAAATCTAGCACAAACTTACTTCACCACCCTCCATAGGAGGCAAAGTTTGTAAAACTGAATTGTGGGTGTGGTGAGGGGTGTATTTATAGGCATTTTGAGGTTTTGGGAAACTTTGCCCCCTCCTGGTAGGATTGTATATCTCATACGTCACTAGCTCATGGACACTTGCCAATTACATGAAAGAAAAATTGGGCTTCATGTCCCTTTAAAAAGTGCTGTATTCTCTTTATTTTTGATGAGTGTAATCCTACTCATCAGACCTTTCTTATTGTGATGTTCTATATAAAGTTTCTTTTGGGTCTGCTCCATTAAATTAAATAATAAGCTTCAGTATTCAGAACTTAATTCTCTGTGACATTATGCTCTGCACTCACTATGGGCCAGATTACAATGAAGCTCTAATTTAATATGTGCCTGTAAAGGGGCAAATTCACCAGTTTACGTGCACACATTAACCAGCCATTACAAGTGGCTAGTTAATGCTACCGCAAGCTTGCAGTAGCACTTTGGGCTTGACTTCATTAACAAGAGGTTGAATGTCCCCCCCCCAATTAACCAAAAGAGTCTAAAACAGTGGTTATGTTAAACCAGAGCAAAAAAAAGCAAAGCTTTTCTATTCATTTTTATTAGGCTTAGTAATATTGCTGGAATAAAGTGGTTTTATGTATAGTCTATGAGGTGAAGCATCGGATATACACTATGAAGAGACTTCCAAGACGGGATGAACCATACTTGGTCAGGGTGGATCAAATAGAGTATGTATATATTTGGTCTAGACACAAAAATGTATGCTAGGGAATTTTAGATCTGCATTATAAGTCAAATCTGCAAGCTTATCTATCCTGTGGTATGAGATGGCTCTCTTAGATTTGGCTAAAGATTGTTACTAGTTATAATGCTAATACAACTTTTTATATATATATATATATATATATATATATATATATATATATATAAAATAGGAGGATTTAATATCTCATACTGTTGTATGTTATAGTGCAGTTCTCAGAGTGAAATCTCGTTTTAATTTAATTTTAATTATTCTAAACAAACAGATAAGAAATAAAAATATTGCATGCACAAACTCTGATGGGAAATTTACTGTATATATAGAAAAAATAAAAGGGGAAGGAAGTAAACAAACAACAACAGAGACCAACAAGAGTAGTTTGGAAAAGCTAATATACGCCCAAAGTAACAGGAAGGCAACAACCCATATAAGAAAATGAGGGTCTTTATTATATATATATATATATATATATATATATATAGAAGTAAGTTTATGTTATATATATATATATATATATATATATATATTATACCCCTATTTGACAAAGCTGCATCGTTGATGGTAAAATGATCAGATATGAAGGTACATAATCATGCAGCTTACAATGTTGGTTTAATGTCCCTTTTAAAGGGACAGGTTACTCAACATAATAACACTTAAAGCACCAATGAGAAAAAGATGTATACCTGGGTTTCCTTTATTTCAAGAAAAGAACAATCAACATGACCTGCAAGAAGGTCACACTTACTTTTATATGTTGTGGGATATCACCTTGATCTTGCAAGATCTTGAGCAAACTTCTTTGGACTGAAGAAAAATGAATGTGAATGTATATGCCAGATGCTAGTCCTAGGATAACCATCTGAATTGAATCCTCCTCTAAAATGGTTATGTGGTTAAGGGGGGACATTTGAGGTCAAATTGCTTTTGCTTCATAAGATGGTTTAAGTCCACAAGATATTACTCCTGGGATTCAACTACTGGCTACTAGGAGGAAGCAAAGATTCCCAAAGCTCTAAGATCACTTCCCTCTCCCCACCCTAGTATTCCAGTCTTTTATTTGCCGCTACAGGAGGAAGGTGAAGAATTGAGGTGCCTACAAATTCATTGTTGAGTGGGTCCTTCCGTTCAATTTAGGCCCATTTTCCCCCTCCGAGAGCTGCTACTTGGGACAAAAGGGAGATTGGAATATTGGGCAGTAGCGCAACCACTCCCAGTGAGGAGTTAGTCACAAGCCTGCTATAGGGGTCATGGAGACCAGTCCTAATAGCTGCCTCCTGTTGGGTTGTCAATATACTGCTTACATAGATCCATCAATTGGATCTCTATGGAAGCCATCTACTCACAGAAACAGAAGGTGCACTTCAAGGTAAGTGAACTTAATACATACACATAGTCCAAAAGTTATTAGCAGGTACACCATTGCCAGGGGACACAGTGACATTAACACCTTACCTTTAAACTATATTCATACAGTTTAGTAGTTTTTGGGAGATATTTTATTTGGGCTTTAAAATCCTCTTAGTAGAATGTTGTTTTAATTTAATAAAAAAATAAATACTTTTAAAAAAAACTATTTTAATAAATAAATGTTATAATACCCACATAAGGATCATAGACATTTCAGGCCTACAAATGGTCCTTAGTCATGCCATGAACCAGGGACAGAACTACCAGGGATGCAGAGGGTCCCCCCTCAGGGGGAGACCCAGCTTCAGCAAACAAACACTTTATTTTCTATTTTATTTAAATAATTTTTTCTCAGCATGAATGTTGACCCTCCCATATCATGTGAAGGTGACTGCTTCAGTGTCTGTAGGGGTTTTTATTTTACCCATTGGCTCAGCCGCCCGAAACTTAGATCCATCCTATGATTAGAGGGTGAGAGTTACTGAGTCAGTCTGTAGCACGGTCGCAGAGAGGCAGTTGAAAGCAGCTAGTGGCACTGACACTGTGGCAGCTAAAGTGAAAGAGTTTAGACACTCACGCAACACTGCAACCGGTGAGCTGAGTGAAAATACTGCCCGATTCTCATTAAATCTTACCTTGTATATTCTTGCCCCAATTTAACATGTTACAGACAGTCAGTTACATTATCATCAGAATACTGTAGTACATGTGAGAGGCAGTTACGTGTTAATAGTATTACATGAAAGAAGGCATGGAAATATTTGATAGTTTAGCTTTAAACTGGGTTCTGATAACCCCAAATTCTTCCACTCTATTTCTATCCTTCTAAAGGCAAACTTTTTTTGTCACAGATAAAGGTAAAAAAAAAAAATGTGAACAGTGAAACAGTGCTTTAGTGAGGAAGTCCATAAATATCAATGCAAAAAGTAACGCTCTAGAGCCACAAACACACATTTTTAGTAGACTCTCTTTTATATGATAGTGATGTTTCTTATTCAAAAACCTCAAAAGGATGTCAGGGAGCAACCTTGTGGATAAACTATAACCAGGTCACTAACAATACAGAGCTATAATAGCTTTATGCTAAGCATATACGATCAATCATCATAACTTCTAGGTTAAATCTTTACAATTTATTTAGCGTCTATTAAAAAAGGAAATTATGCTTACCTGATAAATGTGTTTCTTTTACGATACAATGAGTCCACGGATTTCATCCTTACTTATGGGATATCGCCTCCTGGTCAACAGGAGGAGGCAAAGAGCACCACAGCAGAGCTGTAATATAGCTCCTCCCTTCCACTCCAGTCATTTCGACCGAAGTTAGGAAGAGAAAGGAAAAGCCAAGGTGCAGAGGTGACTGAAGTTTAACAAAATAAAAGACCTGTCATACAAAAACAGGGTGGGCCATGGACTCATCGTATCATAAAGAAAACAAATTTATCAGGTAAGCATAAATTCTCCTTTTCTTTTACAAGATACGATGAGGCCACGTATTTCATCCTTACTTAAGGGCTACAATACCAAAACTATAGGACACGGATGAAAGGGAGGGAGAAGACAGGGAACCTAAACGGAAGGAACCACTGCTTGAAGAACTTTTCTCCCAAAACAGCCTCAGACGAGACAAAAGTATCAAATTTGTAAAAGTGTGAAGAGAAGAACAAGTTGCAGCTTTGCAAATCTGTTCAACAGAAGCATCATTTTTGAATGCCCATGAGGAAGCCACAGCCCTAGTGGAATGAGCCGTAATTCGATCAGGAGGCTGCTGTCCAGCAGTCTCATATGCAAAACGGTTGATACTCTTCAGCCAAAAGGAAAGAGAGGTAGCCGTAGCTTTCTGACCCCTACGCTTCCCAGAAAACACAACAAACAGGGAAGAAGATTGACGAAAATCCTTAGTGGCCTGTAAGTAAAACTTCAAGGCACGGAACACGTCCAAATTATGTAAAAGTCGCTCCTTCTTAGAAGAAGGATTAGGACACAAGGAAGGAACAACAATTTCCTGATTAATATTCTTATTAGAAACAACCTTAGGAAGGAAACCAGGTTTGGTACGTAACACCACCAAATCAGAATGGAAAAAAGATAAGGAGAATCACATTGTAATGCTGAAAGCTCAGATACTCTTCGAGCAGAAGAAATAGCAACCAAAAATAAAACTTTCCAAGATAATAACTTAATATCTATGGAATGCATAGGTTCAAATGGAAGCCCTTGAAAAACCTTAAGAACTAAATTCAAACTCCAAGGAGGAGCAATTGGTCTAAACACAGGCCTGATTCTAGTCTTGTGTAGCAAAATAGACAAAGCAGAAATCTGTCAATTTAAGGAACTAGCTGACAACCCTTTCTCCAATCCTTCTTGGAGAAAAGACAAAATCCTGGGAATCCTAACCCTACTCCACGAGCAGCCCTTGGATTCGCACCAATAAAGATCGTTACGCCATATCTTATGGAAAATTTTTCGAGTAACAGGCTTATGTGCCTGAATCAAGGTATCTATGACCGAATCAGAAAACACTCTCTTAGATAAAATTAAGCATTCAATCTCCAAGCAGTTAGCTGCAGAGAAATTAGATTCAGATGAGGGAAGGGTCCCTGAATAAGAAGGTCTTTCCTCAATGGAAGCTTCCACGGGGGCTGGGATGACAAGTCCACCAGATCGGCATACCAAGTAATCACACTCGAGCAATCACCCGGGGAAGGAGAGCAAATGGAGGGAACACATAAGCTAGGCTGAAGGACCAAGGCATCTATCAGCTCGGCCTGGGGATCCCTGGACCTGTATCTCGGAAGCTTGGCATTCTGGCGAGATGTCATGAGATCCAACTCGTCTGCCCCATCTGAGAATAAGATCAGCAAATACCTCCCGGATGAAGTTCCCCACTCTCCCGGATGAAATGTCCGTCTGCTCAGAAAATCTGCTTCCCAGTTTTCCACCCCTGGGATGTGGATCGCAGACAGATGGCAAGAGTGAGACTCCGCTCACTGTATTATCCTGGCTACCTCCATTATCGCTAAGGAACTTCTTGTTCCCCCCTGATGATTAATGTAGGCCACCGTCGTTATGTTGTCCGACTGGAATCTGATGAATTGGGCCGAAGCCAACAGAGGCCAAGCCTGAAGTGCATTGAATATTGCTCTCAACTCTAGGATATTGATGGGAAGGAGAGACTCCGCCCGAGTCCCGACACCCCTGAGCCCTCAGGGAATCCCAAACTGCTCCCCATCCTAACAGGCTGGCATCCGTTGTCACTATCACCCATGAGGATCTGCGAAAGCATGTCCCCTGGGATAGATGATCCAGCGATGACCACCATAGAAGAGTCCCTTGTCTCCTTATCCAGATGTATTTGAGGAGACAAATTTGTATAATCTCCATTCCACTGTCTGAGCATGGTCAGTTGCAGAGGACGGAGATGAAACCAAGCAAAAGGAATGATGTCCATTGCCGCTACCATCAATCCAATTACCTCCATGTACTGAGCCACTGACGGCCGGGGATTGATCTGTGTACAGATTGATTCTGCGTTCAGAATCTTTAATTTTCTGGACCTCCGTCACAAATATTTTCATGGCTAGAGAGTCGATTAGAGTTCCCAAGAAAGGAACCCTTGTCTGTGAAACTAGAGAACTCTTAACCAGATTTACCCTTCCACCCATGAGTCCTCAGGAAGGACAGAACAATGTCGGTATTAGACCTTGTTAGCTGATAAGACGATGTCTGGATCAGAATATCGTCCAGATAAGGCGCCACTGCAATGCCCCGCAGCCCCAGAACCGCTAGCAGCAACCCCAGAACCTTTGTGAAAATTCTGGGTGCCATAGCAAGACCAAAAGGAAGAGCAACGAACTGAAAATGTTGGTCCAGAAAGGCAAACCTCAGGAACTTGTGATGATCTCTGTGGATAGGAACATGAAGATATGCATCCTTTAGATCCACAGTAGTCATAAATTGACCCTCCTGGATGAATGGAAGAATGGTACGAATAGTCTCCATCTTGAAAGATGGGACTCTGAAAAACTTGTTTAGACTCTTGAGATCTAAGATAGGTCTTAAAGTTCCCTCTTTTTAGGGAACTACAAACAGATTTGAATAAAATCCCTGTCCCCGTTCCTGAATTGGAACGGGACAAATTACTCCCATGGAGAATAGGTCTCTTACACAGCCTCTCTTTATCTGGTCTACAGACAATCGAGAAAGAAAGAATCTTCCTCTGGGGGAAGAATTTCTGAACTCCAGTTTGTATCCCTGAGATACTATATCTATTGCCCAAGGATCTTGAACGTCCCTTATCCAAGCCTGGACGAAAAATGATAGTCTGCCCCCCACTAGATCCGTTCCTGGATCGGGGGCCGTCCCTTCATGCTGACTTGGTAGCAGCAATGGGTTATTTGGGTTGTTTGCCCCTTGTTTCAAGTCTGGTTGGGTCTCCATGTGGGCTTGGGTTGAGAATAGCCCCCCCTCCTGCTTAGTGGAAGGGGAAGAGGGGGGTTCCCTTGAAATTTCGAAAGGAACGAAAATTACTCTGTCTACCCCTCTGTTTTGATTTCTTATCCTGAGGGAGAAGGTGACCCTTACCTCCGTGATGTCAGAAATAATTTCTTTCAAGTCAGGACCAAAACAAGGTCTTTCCCTTATAAGGGATAGCCAAAAGCTTAGCTTTGGATGACACGACAGAACAGGACTTCAGCCATAAGGCCCTACGTGGCAAGATTGAAAATCCTGAGCTCTTAGCCGCCAATTTAGTAATTTGCAGAAAAGCGTCTGTCACAAACGAATTAGGCAGCTTAAGGGCTTTAATCCTGTCTTGTATCTCTTCCAAAGGAGTCTCAGTCTTACGAGATTCCTCCAGAGCATGCTGGTTGTAAAAGTAACCCTTGATGAACAAAGTTTCTTAAGAAGACCCTCTAATTTCTTATCCATAGGGTCCTTAAAAGCACAACTATCCTCAATAGGGATAGTAGTTAATTTAGCCAAAGTGGAAATAGCACCTTCCAAGGTTTAAGTCTTATTCAGACTGGGGACTTCCGTTTGGGGTGGAGCTTGGAAACTAACCACCGCTGAAAATCCTGCCCAAGCTTTTTTCACCACTTAACCCAGTGTCTGCAACGGGTTCACGGTGTGGTGGTGCACACAGCCAAACGAGCTGACTGTTGGCTGGAAGTCCTTTCCCCTTTTGTGGATGTAGTCACTGGCAGAGGCATAGACCCGGGAAAAACTCTAATTCCCTTGTTCTTTACCTGCTTATTGGAACCCCGGTACTGCTGAGCTGAGAGCAGTTTTGGTGCAGAGGAGAGGATTGGAGACACGTGACAGGAAGCCCGTGCAACGCCACTGACGGGTGAGCTGGGAACGCCGCCTCGCGGAGGGATCTGCGACGGACAGACCATCTCCACCAGGGCTAAGGGTCCAGGCTCCTACGTGCCGGCATTGGGTTAGAAATTACCCTATGTGAGAAAAGGAAATAGCACCTTCCACCTTAGGAACCGTCTGCCAAGATTTCCTGATAGAATCCGCTATGGGATACATCTTCCTGAAAACGGAGGAGAGAATGGTATACCAGGTCTCTCCCATTCTTTAGCAATAATTTCTGAAGTTCTCTTGGGAACTGGAAAAACATCTGAATAAGAAAGGACTTCTAGATATCTGTCCAACTTACTCAATTTTTCTGGAGGAACCATGATTGAATCGCAGTCGTCCAGAGTCACCAAAACCTCCTTCAATAACAGGCGGAGGTGTTCCAGTTTAAACTGGAAAGACATTACTTCTGAATCCGCCGGTAGCAGGGCGCTATCCGATTCAGAAAGTTCACCTTCAGATAAGGGCTCCAATTCTGATCCCTGTAAAGGCATTTCTGACCTCGCTATTAAAGCATCCGAAGTCGTATTGGCCACGAGGTTGTCCTTCCTTCTGCGTTTGCCTTGCAGTACGGGAAAGGCAGACAACGCTTCAGAAAGTGTAGAGGACATAACCGCTGCTATGTCCTTTAGAGTAAATGCAGGTGAAACTGCAGAGGTACTGGACTGTGACTGGGTAGGCGTTAGGGACTGTGACGCTTGGGGAGAAAGATGTGGCATACTCTGATTCTCATCATTAGAACCTTGAGAAGCATCCGCCTTATTTAAATCTGAATCAAAAAAAATTTGCTCCCTGAACTGTAAAAAGCCCTCTCAGTACGAGGGGCAAAAGGTAACGGGAGGTTCCACATTTGCATTCAAACATAGTGAACATGTAACATTCATATCCATGTTAGTATAAATAAAAACAGACTTGGTCTTGCCTTGCAACTAATGTGTTAAATAAACACCTCTGAATAAAGTGTGCAGCTGTACCTTTAAAAATTGATCATCAAAGTGACAGATAATACACACAAATGAAATTAAAAGATCAGAGGGAAATAAAAAGTAAGATCAAGTAATATTACTTTTAAAAACCGGATCGTTAAACTAGCCTCTGCAGCCTCAACAGCTCTGCTGAGGCGCCTACCTGACCCCTCAAAGTTGTCTCCGCTTTCAAACATACACTGCCTAAGACCGCTTGCACCTAATAACATAAAACCATGCGGTCCCGGCAGAGAAGAAGCTCCGATCACACTCATCTACGCAGCGTATTAGGAAATGCAGTTGCACGGCATCCAGAGTGCGGGAGAAAAACTCCGCCCCCCCGTGGGCGTCACTAACTCCTCGCGTCATAGTGATTGAGCCCTCAAGAACTGTGAGCCGTATGTTGCTGCGATCGCAGTGTAAAGGCCATGTGGTCTCAAATACTCTCGAGCCTCACTCACCTATGCTCGATTTTCAGGCCACCAAAAAAGCACTGTCTAAGCATATAAAAACCATGCGGTTTGCAAAGTGACAGTAACACAACACACCGGATCCCCATAAACACCGGAGGCACGCTCCGCTTTTAGGGTCAGACATGATTAGCTAATCTCCATTCCTCCCAGCGTCAGTCCAAGTCCATATGCGCTCCCACATATATAAGTGTCCTGAGCGTCCCGAGCTATCCACCCCCACCACATCCTCCTTAACCCCTGTATGGAGGCCCTGGGTAAAAATAGGGGTTCACAGAAATAAAGGCTGCAGCGACTCCTGAGTTAAGGCTGTCCCAGAAAAAAGAGCTGCACATACCTTGGTGCTGATCGACAGCATGAATCGTCCCACAGCTATAAAGAAGTCTTCAGTCTCTTCTTGTCATTCTGTGGAGACATACAGGGCCTTAGTTAGAATTGCTAAGACCATTTTGAGAAGGGCAGCATACAGTATGGGAGGCGCAGTGAGAAATTAATCCCACCAGTTCCCAATGCTTTAAAGCCACCTGTAGCTCTGCTAACAAGAGGCTGACCAGGTCCTGGCTACACCCTGTAATAAAATAGTACTCACTGGCACCATAAAATAAAAAATAAAAAAAACTTTTGATTGAAGAAACTAAACTAACACCTCACTTTACCTCTTCCTATTTCTAACACAGGCAAAGAGAATGACTGGAGTGGGAGGGAAGGGAGGAGCTATATATACACAGCTCTGCTGTGGTGCTCTTTGCCTCCTCCTGTTGACCAGGATGCGATATCCCATAAGTAAGGATGAAATCTGTGGACTCATCGTATCTTGTAAAAGAAATAAACAAAACACCAAAATAAACTCGAGGAGTATATTGAAGTTAGGCTATAAACTGTTATGCCCAGAAAACAGAATTTATGTTTACCTGATAAATTTCTTTCTCCAACGGTGTGTCCGGTCCACGGCGTCATCCTTACTTGTGGGATATTCTCTTCCCCAACAGGAAATGGCAAAGAGCCCAGCAAAGCTGGTCACATGATCCCTCCTAGGCTCCGCCTACCCCAGTCATTCGACCGACGTTAAGGAGGAATATTTGCATAGGAGAAACCATATGGTACCGTGGTGACTGTAGTTAAAGAAAATAAAATATCAGACCTGATTAAAAAAACCAGGGCGGGCCGTGGACCGGACACACCGTTGGAGAAAGAAATTTATCAGGTAAACATAAATTCTGTTTTCTCCAACATAGGTGTGTCCGGTCCACGGCGTCATCCTTACTTGTGGGAACCAATACCAAAGCTTTAGGACACGGATGAAGGGAGGGAGCAAATCAGGTCACCTAAATGGAAGGCACCACGGCTTGCAAAACCTTTCTCCCAAAAATAGCCTCAGAAGAAGCAAAAGTATCAAACTTGTAAAATTTGGTAAAAGTGTGCAGTGAAGACCAAGTCGCTGCCCCTACATATCTGATCAACAGAAGCCTCGTTCTTGAAGGCCCATGTGGAAGCCACAGCCCTAGTGGAATGAGCTGTGATTCTTTCGGGAGGCTGCCGTCCGGCAGTCTCGTAAGCCAATCTGATGATGCTTTTAATCCAAAAAGAGAGAGAGGTAGAAGTTGCTTTTTGACCTCTCCTTTTACCTGAATAAACAACAAACAAGGAAGATGTTTGTCTAAAATCCTTTGTAGCATCTAAATAGAATTTTAGAGCGCGAACAACATCCAAATTGTGCAACAAACGTTCCTTCTTTGAAACTGGTTTTGGCAAAGAGAATGACTGGGGTAGGCGGAGCCTAGGAGGGATCATGTGACCAGCTTTGCTGGGCTCTTTGCCATTTCCTGTTGGGGAAGAGAATATCCCACAAGTAAGGATGACGCCGTGGACCGGACACACCTATGTTGGAGAAAGACTCTTTATGCTTTAGTCTTCGAAAAAGTCTCACAATTTTCCCAAAAAGCACTTGCTGTAATCTCAATCACTCAACAAGGTCCATCACTGTGATCTAGTGTTGGCTTGACTCAATGTACGTATCACTATGGACTAGGGCATTTCCAATGATGCTATTGGATTCTTTAGTGTAACTTTCTCGGTCATAGTGGATAGATTAGCAATCTACCTTTCTGGGGGCGTCCTCTATTCGCTCAAAATTGGAGAATAAGTGTCTACGTACTACAATCTCAAGCACAGGGAGTTTGGTTTCCTCAGGAGGCGACGTTTCCAATAATTATCTTGGAACTGTGTAATAGTCAGGTTCCTTCTAGCTGGCCTCTTCTGAAAAGAGAAACGTATTTGACTTTTTAGACAATGTTACAACTGTAGCTTATATCATTCATAAAGGGGAGCTTGCAGTTACTTAGCAATGAAGAAAGCCTCAAGATTTTTTGATTTGGACACAAACATTTTCTGTATAATTGTATTTCGCTTCCCAGGAAGGAACACTGGGTAACAGTTTTACTAAGTTGGCAATCCTTTTCAAAGGATTGAATCTCTCCATCAAGTAGTTTTCAACTTTATTGTGGATTCATTGGGTCTCTTCAGAGATAGACCTGATGACTTCTGTTTTCTGGAGTCATAGCTCAGACAGAATAGAACATTCTTCAGTAATGCCGATTGCTCCAGCCAGGCACAGCAGAACTTGGTTTGTGAATCTTATTCAGATATGAAGTTTTCCCCATGGACTCTCTTTGAAAGGACAAACTCTTTCAAGATCCCTATTATCATCAGATCTCAACTCTATTATCTTGAAGGCTTTCTTTTGAAGGTTTCTTTGATGTTATAGTGTTCTAATTTTTTTATACTACAGGAAAACATTTCTTAATGTATTGCTTAGTCAGGATATATACAGTAATTAAACCAATTTCTCGTTCTTGACACATTTTTTTCGCAAGTTTAACAGGTTTCTCTCCTTTTAACTCTTTATATGTTTTGGACATATAGTTTCTGTCTTAGTAGATGTTGCTAAGAAGAGTTTCTGAATGGTTTGCTCCTATTGTGATCTTCCTTATCTTATTTTTCATAAAGATAAGGCGGTTTTAAAGACTCTCCAAAGAATCCAACTTTAAAACTATTCCTTATTTTTGAAGCTGTAAGAGCATTAGAACTCTACTTAAAGAATTGCCTAAAATCCTGTAACATTTTTAATTTGTTTGTCCTTGGTTCACATAAGGGTCAGAATGCCTTTTCTTAAAGGGACAGTCTAATCAAAACTTTTACTGTTTAAAAAGATAGATAATCCCTTTATAACCCATTCCACAGTTTTGCACAGCCAACATGGTTATATATTAATATACTTTAACCTCTGTAATTACCTTGTATCTAAGACTCTTGACAGCAAACTGATCACATGGATATTTATCTACTGACATGCATTTTAGCCAATTAGTGCAGTGTCATGCACAACTACATGGAAGAGAGAGCACAATGTTATCTTTATGGCTCACATGGATTAGCAGTCTCTTGTTGTGAAAGGCTAATAAAAAAGCATGTGATAAGAGGCTGTCTGTAGAGGCTTAGAAACGGGCAGAAATTTAGAGGTTTAAATATTATAAAGTATATTAATATAAAAATGTTGCTTGTGCAAAGCTAGAGAATGGGTAGTAAAGGCGTTATCTATCTTTTTAAGCTTCTTAGCCAACACTCTTTATTACCAAGGCTTTCTTAGAGGCGCAATAGTCTTTTCAAAAACAAATTTTTGCCCATTTCACTATATCAGTTGCCCCTTATTGAAATTTTAAGAATGAAGCTTAGGTAAAACAAATCCGTAAAGCAGCCATATGGTTTTTCTTACATGCTTTCTCTAAAATCTTCCACTTTGATGTGTTTGGCAGGAAAGTAATTCAGGCAGCAGTGTCTGGTATCTAGGTGCCTGTTTTAAAAATATTTTTGGCCCGCCCAATTACTCGTGGACTACACAGCTCGGGTATTAGTTCTCAAGAGAAATAGCTTGTGGACTCTCACCACCTTACGAAAGAAAAAAAAATGTATGTTAAATTCACTTCTTTCATGGTGGTGAGTCCACAACACCCACCCATTTTATTTTATTTTTTGCCGGCAGTTCTAGACTACACCCTTTTTTTCCACTGCTTTTTCTTTAAACTACTTCTCCATTCTTGGCTAAAGTCAGAATTTAAGACCAGAGAGGCGAGGGATTAAGAGCTCTTAGAGCTTTTGCATACACTCACATTTGAACACTGCTCAGAGAGATTGTTTGTATTATGCAATTGGAGACATCACTGACATCATATACACCGCCTGAGTAAGACGTTTATAATTGCAGGTGTATGTGTGGTGAGGCACATACAGCACATGTTCCTGAAACAGCAATCATACTACAAGCATTTTGCTGATATAAGTACATTTAAATTTTATTTGGACTATTATGTACCTTTAGAAATATGTTAACTACTTTGTCATCTTCACAAACCCTACCCCAGATTTAGGAGAAACAATTCCAAATATTTGCTCTCTGGGAATTAGATTTTTGTTCTTTCTTTTCTATATTAAAAAAAAATCCATAAAAAAAACTTGCTTAAAAGCTATAAATAAATACAGACGGTACAATAAATCTGAGTGCTTTAATATGGCTGTGTAGAACTTCCCTTACAAAGTGAGTTATAGCCAAAACTCAGACTAAAGAAATACAAGTTCTTAAAACACAACCAAGACATGTATATCAAATCTATGTGCTAAGAAATCTATTTACAAAACACTTGACCAGAGACTGCAATTTAAGGAAGAATCCAAAAAAATTTTCAGACTTTTGAGAGCAATTAAATGCAAGTTATTTAGAGTAGAAAAAAAGTATTTAGATAAAGGTGCACAATGGAATTTTTTTTTCCTTTAAAATTAGCTCTACTGTACCCTCCTGATAAAGAAATAAGGATTAAATATATAAATTGATATGCATTTGCATATACAGAAAATATATGCACATGTATATCAACTATTATATATTGAATACATTCTATATATATATTTTATATTCTGTACATTTATAAAATTATATCAGTGAAAATATAAAAAGACTGCACTATAAAGTCACTAGACTTAATGAGCTCATTGTCTAATGCTTTTGAGGAAGATATCAGCCATCCTAAATTAGACAGTTGAAGTCTAAAAAATTAAAGACAAAACAGGGTTTAGAGACTTCTTTAGGACATCGTAGTCTTATGCAAGTATGCAAGTAATCAAAGATTACACTAATATTAGAAATACTACAGATTAAAAAATAAAATGTTCAAATGAGCAATACTTTAGTGAGATTTGGCTTATAAAACATGCCAATATTTGACTGATAATATTTTTTGCTTGAAAGGTAATATTGCTATTGGGTTGGTACAGACATAGTATTCCGAGAAATGGAAGCCAGATAAAAATGTACTAGCCTAAATTTATGTATTTATGCATGTGTAATATAGCGATAAACATTAAAAATAGGTGTATACTAGGCAAGGGCAAATATTTGGCAAACGAATGCTGAATATGGCCGCAGGCAGCGGTATTTGGCTATTTTAGTAGTGTAAAAGGGTCATAGACAAAGCTCTATGCAAATTCTAATCTTTGCGTGTTGCACTTTTACACTAATAAATCCGGTGCCAACAACAAACTAATACCACGGTCTCCAGCCAGTTTGGGCATTCATTACATGCTAAATAAATATTTGCATGTGCCTAATTTATACATAAATTAAAGGAAAATTAAAGGAAATAAAACATTAGGTATGCATATTATTCAAATTATACACATAATTTACAGACAGTTTACCCCACAGCTCATTTTAGCTGTGCAAATATGTAGGGATTCTATGCAACGTATAACAAGCCAAGGTAGAAATAAATACACATACACACACACTTACATTTTCTCCCATGTCCATTATCAGTGTATAGACACCCAACATATTACAGCTCAGTTTGTTTAATATCACTTTCTTTCACCATTATGTAGAGTGCAGTGAGTTCATTATAAGGGTGTAGTTTCATTATACAGAGTAATGAATTTGTTTTCAGTTGGAAAAGTATATATACTTAAAAATCCTCAGCAAGGTACAGCACAGCACTTTTTCCTGATTTTAGCCAATTAGTATAAAAACAGGCCTTATCTGTCTCACAGGCAAACAAAAGTTAATTGGATCAATGGTTTATATCCTCTACTTCTTCAGCAGTTTAAGTTCATTAAATAAGTAATGAAGGTGTGGGCTTTTTCCCAGGCCATGCCTCCTTGGCATACTTCTTTTTCCTGGGCTCATTAATAGCCTCTACTGTAAAACTGGATGGGGCAGGAGCCACATTGATGGGTGCTGCAGTTGGAGTAGTTGGAGCAAGATCCACATCTGGAGCCAGGTTAGGAAAGGGCATGCCCCCCATCATTGCAGTACCATGACCACCTGGTGTCTGTGCACCACCTTCAGAATGGGTTGGAGGAAGCCCACCATATAGCCCGCCAGTAAATGGAAAGTTCTGGACACGCCGCCCAATAGAATCTTCCAAGCTGAGAGTGCCAGTGTTCTCGGTCTTCTTTTTCTGTAGAAGGAAAAGATGATAATTAGCAAGAATACGTAGAAGGAATGGCATAGTGGATTAAACAAAGCTGAAAAAGAAAGTGGAAAACCAGGCCATAGAACTTTAAAGCAAAATAAGATTGATCCTTAAAAAAGAGAGACTTGAAATCCATTTTTTATGATGCAGATAGAGCCATTTTAAACAAATTTTCCAAGTTACTTGTCTAATTTGCTTCATTCTATTGATATTCTTTGTTGAAAAGTATATCTTAGCAGGCTCACATAGATGCCTCTTGTTATTGGCTCACCCATGTGCAAATTAGATAATGGAAGTAAATTGGAATGTTTAAAATTGTATTCTCTATCTGAACCATGCTTACCTGATAAATTTCTTTCTTTCCGGATATAGTGAGTCCACGGCATCATCAATTACTAGTGAGAATATCACTCCTGGTCAGCAGGAGGCGGCAAAGAGCAAAACAGCAAAGCTGCTATATCTGTCACTTCCATTATCCATAACCCCCAGTCATTCAGCCGAAGGAAAATGGAAAAAGATGATAATACAATGGTGTAGAGGTGCCATTTTTTTTTATAATTGTCTTAAAATAAGGGCGGGGGCGGGGCCGTGGACTCAGTATATCCGGAAATAAATTTATAAGGTAAGCATAAATTATGTTTTCTTTCCTAAGATATATTGAGTCCACGGCATCAATTACTAGTGGGAACCAATACCCAAGCTAGAGGACACAAATGATTAGGGAGGAACAAGACAGGTAACTTAAACAGAAGGCACCACCTCTTGAAGAACCTCTCTCCCAAAAGAAGCCTCAGCCGAGGCAAAAGAATCAAATTTGGAAAAAGTATGCAGAGAGGACCAAGTTGCAGCCTTGCAAATATGTTCCACAGATGCTTCATTTTTGAAAGCCCAAGAAGAAGAGACAGCCCTAGTGGAATGAGCTGTGATTCTCTCAGGAGGTTGGTATCTAGCAGTCTCCTAAGCCAAATGAATTAAACTCTTCAGTCAAAGAGAAGTATCCTTAGCTATCTTGCGTTTCCCAGAAAAACAAAACCATGCAGAAGACTGGCGAAAATCCTAAGTCGCCTGCAAGTTGTATTTCAAAGCATGCACAACATCCAAGTTGTGTAACAAACGTTCCTTATGAGAAGAATGATTAGGACATAGAGAAGGAACCACCATTTCCTGATTAATATTCCTGTCCTTAATAACTTTAGAAAGGAAACCTAATTTAGTTCGAAGAACCACCTTAACAGCATGAAAGATAAGATAAGGGGAATCACAATGCAGTGCTGAGAGTTCTGAAACTCTTCAAGCAGAAGAAAAAGCAACAAGAAACAAAACCTTCCAAGATAACCTCTTAATATCTAAGGAATGCATAGGTTCAAACAGAGCCTGCTGTAAAACCTTAAGAACAAGGTTAAGACTCCATGGAGGAGTAACAGGTTTAAACACAGGCCTGATTATGACCAAGGCCTGACAAAAAGATTGCACGTCTGGCACATGCGCCAGACGCTTATGCAACAAAATAGAAAATGCAGAAATCAGACCCTTTAGAGTACTTGCTGCCAAACCCTTCTCCAGACCCTCCTGGAGAAAAAAAAAAAAAAAAAAAAAAAAAAAAAAAAAGATAGAATCCTAGGAATCCCGACTCTACTCCAAGAGAAACCTCTGGATTCACACCAATATAGATATTTACGCCATATCTTATGGTAAAACTTTCTAATCTCAATAACTGACTGAAAACACACACTTAGACAAAATTAAGCGCTTCATCTCCTAGCTGTCAGCTTCAGAGAAACGTGATTTTTGGATAAAGGAAGGAACCCTAAAGTAGGTCATTCCTCAGAGGCAGTCTCCAAGGTGGAAGAGATGACATATCCAATAGGTCTGCATACCAGATCCTGCGAGGCCAGGGCAGTGCAATGAAAATAACTGATGCCCTCTCCTGCTTGATACAAAGAATAACTCGCGGAAGGAGAACGGAGGAAACGGGTATGCCAGACTGAAAATCCAGGGGACCGCTAGAGCATCTATCAGAGCAGACTGCGGATTCCTCGACCTTGAACCATACCTCGGGAGCTTGGCATTCTGCCGAGACGCCATTAAATCCAGCTCTGGTAACCCCCACTTGAGGGTTAGGCTTGAAAACACCTCCGGAAGGAGTTCTCACTCCCCAGATGAAAAGTCTGTCTGCTCAGAAAATCCGCTTCCCAATTGTCCACTCCTGGAATGTGGATTGTGGATAGACAACAGATTTGGGTCTCCACCCACTGAATAATTTGAGCAACCTCTTTCATGGCCAAGGAACTCTGAGTTCCTCCCTGGTGGTTGATGTAAGCTACTGAGGTTATGTTGTCCGACTGGAACCTGATAAACCGGGCTAAAGACAACTGAGGCCAAGCCAGAAGAGCACTGAAGAATGCTCTCAGCTCTAGGATATTTATGGGAAGAGCTGACTGCTCCCGAGTCCAGAGATCCTGACAGAGATGTTCCTGAGACCCACCATAGAACAGATTCTCTTGTCGTCTAATCCAGATTTATTCGTTGGGACTGATCCGCATAATCCCTGATCCATTGCCCTAGCATGCACTATTGCAGAGCTCTGAGAAGGAACCGAGCAAAAGAAATTATGTTCAAGGAAGCTACCATCAGACCAATTACCTCCATGGATTGAGCCACTGACTGCCAAAGCGAGGACTGAAGGGCAAGACCAGAATCGAAAATCTTGGACTTTCAGACCTATGTCAGAAAAATCCTCATCGATAGGGAATCTATTATGGTCCCTAAAAACACAATCTTTGTAGCTGGAACAAATCTAACTCTTTCCCAGATTCACTTTCCATCTGTGGGAACGAAGAAAAAAAGACAACAAAATCTCTGTATGAGAGTTTGTTTGTTAAAAAGATGGCGCCTGAACCAGAATGTCGTTCAGGTAGGGTGCCACTGCAAGGCCCCAAGACCGGATTATCGCCAATAGAGCCCCCAGAACCTGAAAAAATTCTGGGGGCTGTGGCAAGGCCAAACAGCAGAGCTACAAACTGAAAATGATTGTCCAAAAAGGTGAATCTCAGAAATTTGTGATGATCCCTGTGAATGGGAACATGAAGGTAGGCATCCTGAAAGTGTTTTTTTTCATGTAATTGGCAAGAGTCCATGAGTCTGTGATCAACACAGATTAAAGTATTTCGGGTTGGGGAGCTGTCTGGGGGTCTCTGACAGCACAAAGAGTTTGGAATCCTCGGGAGGAAAGGTTACAAATCAATGTTTTGGAACTCTGTGCGCTCTTTAGGGCACTTCAGGCTTGGCCTCTATTGAAAAGGGAGCCTGTACAAGAATGGGGGCCTACTAGAAATAGATCTGATGGCCTCTCAGTTAAACAAACTTCCCAGATAACTTGCGAGGTCCATGGATTCTCAGGCAGAGGTTTTGGATGCTCTAGCAGTTCCCTGGTCTTTCCAGCCTGCTTATATATTTACCCGTCTGATCCTACTCTCCAAATTGATTTCCAAGATAAAAACGGAACAGTTATTTGAATCCTAATAGCCCCAGCGTGGCCACAGAGGACTTTGTATGTGGACCTGGTACGAATGTCCAGTTGCCCGCTATGGCCTCTTCCTCTAAGGCCAGACCTTCTGTCTCAAGGTTCCTTCTTCCATCCAGATCTTAAGTATCTACACTTGATGGCATTGAAATTGATCACTTGGTTCTCAGAGGATTCTCTGACTGATTAACACAATGATTTAGGCTCGCAAGCCTGTTTCTAGGAAAATTTAGCACAAATTTTGGAAAACTTACTGTATATCTCATGGTGTATCAACCATGATCTTGGCATTCTTTTAGAATTCCTGGGGATTCTTCAGTTATTGCAGAATAGTTTAGATAAATGATTATCTGCCAGTACTTTCAAAGGACAAATCTCTGCTCTTTCTGTATTTTTTCTTAGGAAGATTGCTAACCTTCCTGATGTTCATTGTTTTGTTCAAGCTTTATTTTGGAATAAATCTGTTATTAGGCCTATTTCTCCTCTGAGTCTTAACCTAGTATTAAAAGTTTTACAGGCTCCTTCTTTTGAGCCTATACATGAATTGGACATTAAACTACTTTAATGGAAAATAGTGTTTATTTTGGCTCTCTCTTCTGCTAGAAGAGTTTCTGAATTGTCTGCTCTATCTTGTCTTATCTGATTTTCCATCAAGATAAAGCTGTTTTGTGGACTACCTCACACAACATTAAAAGGGAAATTGTCATTCCTTCCTTGTGTCCTAATCCTAAAAATTCTACTGAAAAAAAACTTATGTGAATCTTATGATTCACAGAGCTTATTTGGAGGCGGATCAGCCTCCGCCAGAGAGAATTACAACTTTTTCTACTAGATTGGTTACCACATCTTGGGCTTTCAAGTTTCCCGCTAGGATTTATTTATCTACATTGGAACAAAGTTCCCATGTAAACAAATAAGTAAAAATTGATATCACACGATCGTTCAATTACATGTAATTGCGTGATTTCAATGATGTGATCAGGTAAGGGGGGGGGGGGTGCTGATAATGCTAGGCACACCCTCCAGCCTGCAATCCCACTTAGAAAGTACAGACAAACAGCTAGAACGTTCCATGCCGCCCTAATGGCACTAAAGCCCAGTGCAGTTAGGACGGCATGGAACGTCCTAATGGCGGGAAGGGTTTAAATGGTAAATCTAGGAGTCAACATAAGCTCTTGACTATTAGGGCATTCCCACAAAATGTGAAAGGCATCTCCTTTCTGCCCACATCCACTCCAACAGACCGGAGAACTAGTCATGAACATTTTTTATTTAAGAGGCACTAAATGCCATCTAGTCAGCAATTTAAAACAGAGTTTATATAGAGTAACACAATGTATCGCAGTTTGGGTAAATTTGATAGATTCACTCCACAGTAGCGGGTGGAACTTAACCTTCTAACCTGCCTCTCAGGCTCCTATATAGTGTGTTTTAACAAGGCATGGACAGTTCTGTAGACATTTATAGTGAGCTGAAAGAGGAGTGACCAATTGGGGGCCAGCAGTCCATCTTTTCTTCTAAGGGGTTAGCGATTGGAGAGTAACTGGAAAGAATCACCAGTCTTTTATTTGTGACCTAAGGCGCATAAAAGTCAAAAGTGGTATTTGTGTGGGAATGAATAACGTTGAAGGAAGGATTTCCTCATTTGATAAAATTGTAAAGCCATCGTAAAAATCTAAGATAGTAATGTGACAAGCCTCACTCCAAGACTTAAGTCTTGTTTCAGGTAAGCAATGAGAGACCATTAATGGTATAAACAAGCAATAGATGTGTGGCCACAAGAGGTTGGTGACGAAGCTTAACCAGAAATCCCTACACTGTTTTAATAACTTATTACTAAGGGGAATAGATGACGTGCAATGGGCAGGTATCTGTAAGAGACCTTTCAAATACAAAACTTGTATTTATTAATTCACTTTTTATGGGATCAACACTAAGAAAAAAAAGGTTACAAATTAATTGGCTGACAAAGGAATTAGTCAACTAACAAGAACACTGCTGATTGATATAGGACTAGTGTAAAACTAAATTTGAATAAAACTACTAACGTTTTGTCTAGTTAGCATTTGTTTGTTAAAGTTGTCGCTTGTTTAGTAGCATGTACAGGGATCTACTTAAGACCACAGTAGGGCCCGCTGAACCAAAGAAGAGAGGGATATTATAAAAATGCAAAATATAAAAAGGTATTGAAAATGGAAAGAAAAGATCTCAAAGATAGTCAAAAGAGGTACAATGAAAAAGATTCAACAGATAAAGTAACATTTATTACGCGATTTTCACCTCAAAATAGGCAAATATGCAATGTAGTTTGCAAACATCCCTATTTTGGCAGCAGATAAAAAATTGAGAAGTATTGTTCAAAAAGGCTGTAACTTTTCTTACCGTAGAGGAAAAATAGGCAACATTATTTCACCGTTACCAATAGGAGCAAAATAAAATCTTCTTGGTTAGAAGCAAGATACATATAAAATGTGGATTTGCGAATTGTACAGCCTTTAAATGTGTAAAAACTGGTAACAATTTTGTATTTAGTGTCATAAGCGAGAATTTTTAAATTGCAACATGTGTCAATTGTAGAACATCAAATGTTTTATATTTAATAACGTGTTTAGACTGCCACCTACAGTATGTAGGAAAAAAAAAACATGTGAAGTAAGGGTCAGAATCAGAGATCATTTATCTAACATTACATCTATATCTACTAAGTATATCACAAGAGAAGAAAGAATTTCACAATAGCAAGACATTTTATTGAGAGACAGTAACAGATTAATTTTAATGGAATTTTCTAGAGAAAGTCAAATTAAATCAGAGAGGAGGTTATTTGGAATAATATCGTAAGCAAAAGATTTATTGGATCTCTAGATTTAATACTATTCTAGATTTGATCTAATAAATTATTGGAAATAGATCCTGTGCTAGGAGTAGGGGAAAGGAGTTCACAATCTTTGGGAGAGGGATCTCACTGATAAGTATTACCTAGGGAGAGTCAAGCTTTGAATGCTGAAAATATTTACTACATCAAGGTTTCTCAACCTTTTGATAGCAAGTACCCCTGTAGGTACATTTATTTTCTATGTACCCCAACTGTAGCAAATATTATTGATCTTTTAGCATAAGCAAAAAACATAATTTATGTAAGAACTTACCTGATAAATTCATTTCTTTCATATTAACAAGAGTCCATGAGCTAGTGACGTATGGGATATACATTCCTACCAGGAGGGGCAAAGTTTCCCAAACCTTAAAATGCCTATAAATACACCCCTCACCACACCCACAAATCAGTTTAACGAATAGCCAAGAAGTGGGGTGATAAGAAAAAGTGCGAAGCATATAAAATAAGGAATTGGAATAATTGTGCTTTATACAAAAAAATCATAACCACCACAAAAAAGGGTGGGCCTCATGGACTCTTGTTAATATGAAAGAAATGAATTTATCAGGTAAGTTCTTACATAAATTATGTTTTCTTTCATGTAATTAACAAGAGTCCATGAGCTAGTGACGTATGGGATAATGACTACCCAAGATGTGGATCTTTCCACACAAGAGTCACTAGAGAGGGAGGGATAAAATAAAGACAGCCAATTCCTGCTGAAAATAATCCACACCCAAAATAAAGTATAACAAAAAACATAAGCAGAAGATTCAAACTGAAACCGCTGCCTGAAGAACTTTTCTACCAAAAACTGCCTCAGAAGAAGAAAATACATCAAAATGGCAGAACTTAGTAAAAGCATGCAAAGAAGACCAAGCTGCTGCCCCGCAGATCTGGTCAACCGAAGCTTCATTCCTAAACGCCCAGGAAGTAGATACTGACCTAGTAGAATGAGCTGTAATTCTTTGAGGCGGAGTTTTACCCGACTCAACATAGGCAAGATGAATTAAAGATTTCAACCAAGATGCCAAAGAAATGGCAGAAGCTTTCTGGCCTTTCCTAGAACCGGAAAAGATAACAAATAGACTAGAAGTCTTACGGAAAGATTTCGTAGCTTCAACATAATATTTCAAAGCTCTAACAACATCCAAAGAATGCAATGATTTCTCCTTAGAATTCTTAGGATTAGGACATAATGAAGGAACCACAATTTCTCTACTAATGTTGTTGGAGTTCACAACTTTAGGTAAAAATTCAAAAGAAGTTCGCAACACCGCCTTATCCTGATGAAAAATCAGAAAAGGAGACTCACACGAAAGAGCAGATAATTCAGAAACTCTTCTAGCAGAAGAGATGGCCAAAAGGAACAAAACTTTCCAAGAAAGTAATTTAATGTCCAATGAATGCATAGGTTCAAACGGAGGAGCTTGAAGAGCTCCCAGAACCAAATTCAAACTCCAAGGAGGAGAAATTGACTTAATGACAGGTTTTATACGAACCAAAGCTTGTACAAAACAATGAATATCAGGAAGAATAGCAATCTTTCTGTGAAAAAGAACAGAAAGAGCAGAGATTTGTCCTTTCAAAGAACTTGCGGACAAACCCTTATCCAAACCATCCTGAAGAAATTGTAAAATTCTCGGTATTCTAAAAGAATGCCAAGAAAAATGATGAGAAAGACACCATGAAATATAAGTCTTCCAGACTCTATAATATATCTCTCGAGATACAGATTTACGAGCCTGTAACATAGTATTAATCACGGAGTCAGAGAAACCTCTATGACCAAGAATCAAGCGTTCAATCTCCATACCTTTAAATTTAAGGATTTCAGATCCGGATGGAAAAAAGGACCTTGTGATAGAAGGTCTGGTCTTAACGGAAGAGTCCATGGCTGGCAAGATGCCATCCGGACAAGATCCGCATACCAAAACCTGTGAGGCCATGCCGGAGCTATTAGCAGAACAAACGAGCATTCCCTCAGAATCTTGGAGATTACTCTTGGAAGAAGAACTAGAGGCGGAAAGATATAAGCAGGATGATACTTCCAAGGAAGTGATAATGCATCCACTGCCTCCGCCTGAGGATCCCGGGATCTGGACAGATACCTGGGAAGTTTCTTGTTTAGATGAGAGGCCATCAGATCTATCTCTGGGAGCCCCCACAATTGAACAATCTGAAGAAATACCTCTGGGTGAAGAGACCATTCGCCCGGATGCAACGTTTGGCGACTGAGATAATCCGCTTCCCAATTGTCTACACCTGGGATATGAACCGCAGAGATTAGACAGGAGCTGGATTCCGCCCAAACCAAAATTCGAGATACTTCTTTCATAGCCAGAGGACTGTGAGTCCCTCCTTGATGATTGATGTATGCCACAGTTGTGACATTGTCTGTCTGAAAACAAATGAACGATTCTCTCTTCAGAAGAGGCCAAAACTGAAGAGCTCTGAAAATTGCACGGAGTTCCAAAATATTGATCGGTAATCTCACCTCCTGAGATTCCCAAACTCCTTGTGCCGTCAGAGATCCCCACACAGCTCCCCAACCTGTGAGACTTGCATCTGTTGAAATTACAGTCCAGGTCGGAAGAACAAAAGAAGCCCCCTGAATTAAACGATGGTGATTTGTCCACCACATTAGAGAGTGTCGAACAATCGGTTTTAAAGATATTAATTGAGATATCTTCGTGTAATCCCTGCACCATTGGTTCAGCATACAGAGCTGAAGAGGTCGCATGTGAAAACGAGCAAAGGGGATCGCGTCCGATGCAGCAGTCATAAGACCTAGAATTTCCATGCATAAGGCTACCGAAGGGAATGATTGTGACTGAAGGTTTCGACAAGCTGTAATCAATTTTAGACGTCTCTTGTCTGTTAAAGACAGAGTCATGGACACTGAATCTATCTGGAAACCCAGAAAGGTTACCCTTGTTTGAGGAATCAAAGAACTTTTTGGTAAATTGATCCTCCAACCATGATCTTGAAGAAACAACACAAGTCGATTCGTATGAGACTCTGCTAAATGTAAAGACGGAGCAAGTACCAAGATATCGTCCAAATAAGGAAATACCACAATACCCTGTTCTCTGATTACAGACAGAAGGGCACCGAGAATCTTTGTGAAAATTCTTGGAGCTGTAGCAAGGCCAAACGGTAGAGCCACAAATTGGTAATGCTTGTCTAGAAAAGAGAATCTCAGGAACTGATAATGATCTGGATGAATCGAATATGCAGATATGCATCCTGTAAATCTATTGTGGACATATAATTCCCTTGCTGAACAAAAGGCAATATAGTCCTTACAGTTACCATCTTGAACGTTGGTATCCTTACATAACGATTCAATAATTTTAGATCCAGAACTGGTCTGAAAGAATTCTCCTTCTTTGGTACAATGAAGAGACTTGAATAAAACCCCATCCCCTGTTCCGGAACTGGAACTGGCATAATTACTCCAGCCAACTCTAGATCTGAAACACAATTCAGAAATGCTTGAGCTTTCACTGGATTTACTGGGACATGGGAAAGAAAAAATCTCTTTGCAGGAGGTCTCATCTTGAAACCAATTCTGTACCCTTCTGAAACAATGTTCTGAATCCAAAGATTGTGAACAGATTTGATCCAAATTTCTTTGAAAAAACGTAACCTGCCCCCTACCAGCTGAACTGGAATGAGGGCCGTACCTTCATGTGAACTTAGAAGCAGGCTTTGCCTTTCTAGCAGGCTTGGATTTATTCCAGACTGGAGATGGTTTCCAAACTGAAACTGCTCCTGAGGACGAAGGATCAGGCTTTTGTTCTTTGTTGAAACGAAAGGAACGAAAACGATTGTTAGCCCTGTTTTTACCTTTAGATTTTTTATCCTGTGGTAAAAAAATTCCTTTCCCACCAGTAACAGTTGAAATAATAGAATCCAACTGAGAACCAAATAATTTGTTTCCCTGGAAAGAAATGGAAAGTAGAGTTGATTTAGAAGCCATATCAGCATTCCAAGTCTTAAGCCATAAAGCTCTTCTGGCTAGGATAGCCAGAGACATAAATCTAACATCAACTCTAATAATATCAAAAATGGCATCACAGATGAAATTATTAGCATGCTGGAGAAGAATAATAATATCATGAGAATCACGATTTGTTACTTGTTGCGCTAGAGTTTCCAACCAAAAAGTTGAAGCTGCAGCAACATCAGCCAATGATATAGCAGGTCTAAGAAGATTACCTGAACATAGATAAGCTTTTCTTAGAAAAGATTCAATTTTTCTATCTAAAGGATCCTTAAACGAGGTACCATCTGACGTAGGAATGGTAGTACGTTTAGCAAGGGTAGAAATAGCCCCATCAACTTTAGGGATTTTGTCCCAAAATTCTAACCTGTCAGGCGGAACAGGATATAATTGTTTAAAACGTTTAGAAGGAGTAAATGAATTACCCAATTTATCCCATTCCTTAGCAATTACTGCAGAAATAGCATTAGGAACAGGAAAGACTTCTGGAATAACCGCAGGAGCTTTAAAAACCTTATCCAAACGTATAGAATTAGTATCAAGAGGACTAGAATCCTCTATTTCTAAAGCAATTAGTACTTCTTTAAGTAAAGAGCGAATAAATTCCATCTTAAATAAATATGAAGATTTATCAGCATCAATCTCTGAGACAGAATCCTCTGAACTAGAAGAGTCCAAAGAATCAGAATGATGGTGTTCATTTAAAAATTCATCTGTAGAGAGAGAAGATTTAAAAGACTTTTTACGTTTACTAGAAGGAGAAATAACAGACAAAGCCTTCTTTATGGATTCAGAAACAAAATCTCTTATGTTATCAGGAACATTCTGTACCTTAGATGTTGAGGGAACTGCAACAGGCAATGGTACATCACTAAAGGAAATATTATCTGCTTTAACAAGTTTGTCATGACAATTAATACAAACAACAGCTGGAGAAATAGCTACCAAAAGTTTACAGCAGATACACTTAGCTTTGGTAGATCCAGCAGGCAGTGGTTTTCCTGTAGTATCTTCTGGCTCAGATGCAACGTGAGACATCTTGCAATATGTAAGAGAAAAAACAACATATAAAGCAAAATAAATCAAATTCCTTATAAGACAGTTTCAGGAATGGGAAAAAAATGCCAAACATCAAGCTTCTAGCAACCAGAAGCAAATGAAAATGAGACTGAAATAATGTGGAGACAAAAGCGACGCCCATATTTTTTGGCGCCAAATAAGACGCCCACATCATTTGGCGCCTAAATGCTTTTGGCGCCAAAAATGACGCCACATCCGGAACGCCGACATTTTTGGCGCAAAATAACGTCAAAAAATGACGCAACTTCCGGCGACACGTATGACGCCGGAAACGGAAATGAATTTTTGCGCCAAAAAAATCCGCGCCAAAAATGACGCAATAAAATGAAGCATTTTCAGCCCCCGCGAGCCTAACAGCCCACAGGGAAAAAAGTCAAATTTTTGAGGTAAGACAAAATATGATAATTTAAAGCATAATCCCAAATATGAAACTGACTGTCTGGAAATAAGGAAAGTTGAACATTCTGAGTCAAGGCAAATAAATGTTTGAATACATATATTTAGAACTTTATAAATAAAGTGCCCAACCATAGCTTAGAGTGTCACAGAAAATAAGACTTACTTACCCCAGGACACTCATCTACATGTTTGTAGAAAGCCAAACCAGTACTGAAACGAGAATCAGTAGAGGAAATGGTAAATATAAGAGTATATCGTCGATCTGAAAAGGGAGGTAAGAGATGAATCTCTACGACCGATAACAGAGAACCTTATGAAATAGACCCCGTAGAAGGAGATCACTGCATTCAATAGGCAATACTCTCCTCACATCCCTCTGACATTCACTGCACGCTGAGAGGAAAACCGGGCTCCAACTTGCTGCGGAGCGCATATCAACGTAGAATCTAGCACAAACTTACTTCACCACCTCCCTAGGAGGCAAAGTTTGTAAAACTGATTTGTGGGTGTGGTGAGGGGTGTATTTATAGGCATTTTAAGGTTTGGGAAACTTTGCCCCTCCTGGTAGGAATGTATATCCCATACGTCACTAGCTCATGGACTCTTGTTAATTACATGAAAGAAATGGAAATCATGTGTATCACTTAATTTCACAAGCTTGTATCAAAAATGTTGATGAGGTAAAAATACATAGGAATCAGATATTGGAATTTAATGTTTGGACATATTACAACAGAGAATAATAAACATAAAACAAAGATACAGTCCATTGAGATAGAGATGTATAGATATAGAATATATATATATATATATATATATATATATATATACACACACATATACACATATATACATATATATACATACATATACACACACACACACACACACAGGTGGCCCTCAGTTTACAACGGTTCAATTTACACCGTTTCAGAATAACAACCTTTTTTTCCAGTCATGTGACTGCTATTGAAAAGCATTGAGAAGCAGTGCATTGATTAAAATAGCCAGTAGGTGGAGCTGTCCGCTTGTGTTGCAGCAAAGCCAAGCAAGCTGAAATAAATCAGTTTAACCAGACCTGAGCTATCGAGCAGATTTCAAAGGAACAAGATCTTCCTGTATATAAATCAGTCCAGATTGAAATGCATAGAAAGAACTGTTTGCAGAAAAATGCAAGTGAAGTCTGTGTTGAGCGATTATTTTATTAGGTTTATAATGCTGTTTAGCATTTAAAGTCTGCATTTCAAAGCTTTAAAAATAATGTATTAGGTGTTAATTATGACAATTTTGAGAGGGGGCTGGAACCCAACTCCCTCACTTCCCATTGACTTACATTATAAACTGGCTTTCAATTTACAACGGTTTCGATTTACAACCATTCCTTCTGGAACCTAACCCCGGCGTAAACTGAGGGCTACATACATATATATATATATATATATATATATATATATACATACATATATATATATACATACATATATATATGTATGTATATATATATGTATATATATATATATATATATATATATATATATATATATATATATACACACACATATACACATATATATATATATATATATTTTAATTTTTCGGATGTATTGCCTGGGTGCACTCTATGGTAGATAGGTAGAAACTTCATGGAAAGAAGAGGCACTCACAGGTCTTAGTAAACACAAATTTTATTAATAGTTCATCAATTCAGTCAGTCAAGGTTTCGGTCCTCACATGGACCTTTGTCAAGACTGTTTCTCAATATGAGTGTGTATGCTATGTTCAGCTTTGGTGTTGCTTTTTGGCAATAAGAAGGCCGCTAAATGCTGCTGCGCACCACACTTGTATTATGCCCAGCATTGAAGGGGTTAGTTAGCCTCCCACATCCCACCCCCTGATCCCTCCCAAACAGCTCTCTTCCCTCACCCACCCCACAATTGTCCCCGACATCTTAAGTATTGGCAGAAAGTCTGCCAGTACTATAATAAAAGGCTTTTTAAAATAAAAAAAAATAAAAAAATTTAAATATCTATTCAGCTGTGATGAACCCCCCTTAAGCCCCCAACCACCCTGATTCCACCTAAACAGCTCTAACCCTCCCCCGCTACCTATTTGCTGCCATCTGTCTGCCAGTACCCAGTTTGCCCCCCCCCCCAATTTTTTATTTATAAAAACAGAATTTATGCTTACCTGATAAATTACTTTCTCCAACGGTGTGTCCGGTCCACGGCGTCATCCTTACTTGTGGGATATTCTCTTCCCCAACAGGAAATGGCAAAGAGCCCAGCAAAGCTGGTCACATGATCCCTCCTAGGCTCCGCCTTCCCCAGTCATTCGACCGACGTAAAGGAGGAATATGCATAGGAGAAATCATATGATACCGTGGTGACTGTAGTTAGAGAAAATAATTCATCAGACCTGATTAAAAAACCAGGGCGGGCCGTGGACCGGACACACCGTTGGAGAAAGTAATTTATCAGGTAAGCATAAATTCTGTTTTCTCCAACATAGGTGTGTCCGGTCCACGGCGTCATCCTTACTTGTGGGAACCAATACCAAAGCTTTAGGACACGGATGATGGGAGGGAGCAAATCAGGTCACCTAGATGGAAGGCACCACGGCTTGCAAAACCTTTCTCCCAAAAATAGCCTCAGAAGAAGCAAAAGTATCAAATTTGTAAAATTTGGTAAAAGTGTGCAGTGAAGACCAAGTCGCTGCCTTACATATCTGATCAACAGAAGCCTCGTTCTTGAAGGCCCATGTGGAAGCCACAGCCCTAGTGGAGTGAGCTGTGATTCTTTCAGGAGGCTGCCGTCCGGCAGTCTCATAAGCCAATCGGATGATGCTTTTAAGCCAAAAAGAGAGAGAGGTAGAAGTTGCTTTTTGACCTCTCCTTTTACCAGAATAAACAACAAACAAGGAAGATGTTTGTCTGAAATCCTTTGTAGCCTCTAAATAGAATTTTAGAGCACGAACTACATCCAAATTGTGCAACAAACGTCCCTTCTTTGAAACTGGATTCGGACACAAAGAAGGCACAACTATCTCCTGGTTAATATTTTTGTTAGAAACAACTTTCGGAAGAAAACCAGGTTTAGTACGCAAAAGCACCTTATCTGCATGGAACACCAGATAAGGAGGAGAACACTGCAGAGCAGATAACTCTGAAACTCTTCTAGCAGAAGAAATTGCAACCAAAAACAAAACTTTCCAAGATAATAACTTAATATCTACAGAATGTAAGGGTTCAAACGGAACCCCTTGAAGAACTGAAAGAACTAAATTGAGACTCCAAGGAGGAGTCAAAGGTTTGTAAACAGGCTTCATTCTAACCAGAGCCTGAACAAAAGCTTGAACATCTGGCACAGCCGCCAGCTTTTTGTGAAGTAAAACAGATAAAGCAGAAATCTGTCCCTTCAAAGAACTTGCAGATAATCCTTTCTCCAAACCCTCTTGTAGAAAGGATAGAATCTTAGGAATTTTTATCTTGTTCCATGGGAACCCTTTAGATTCGCACCAACAGATATATTTTTTCCATATTTTATGGTAGATTTTTCTAGTTACAGGCTTTCTAGCCTGAATAAGAGTATCAATGACAGAATCTGAGAACCCACGCTTTGATAAAATCAAACGTTCAATCTCCAAGCAGTCAGTTGGAGTGAGGCCAGATTCGGATGTTCGAACGGACCCTGAACAAGAAGGTCCTGTCTCAAAGGTAGCCTCCATGGTGGAGCCGATGACATATTCACCAGGTCTGCATACCAAGTCCTGCGTGGCCACGCAGGAGCTATCAAGATCACCGAGGCCCTCTCCTGATTGATCCTGGCTACCAGCCTGGGAATGAGAGGAAACGGTGGGAACACGTAAGCTAGGTTGAAAGTCCAAGGTGCTACTAGTGCATCTACTAGAGTCGCCTTGGGATCCCTGGATCTGGACCCGTAGCAAGGAACCTTGAAGTTCTGACGAGATGCCATCAGATCCATGTCTGGAATGCCCCATAACGGAGTTATTTGGGCAAAGATTTCCGGATGGAGTTCCCACTCCCCCGGATGAAAAGTCTGACTCAGAAAATCCGCTTCCCAATTTTCCACTCCTGGGATGTGGATTGCAGACAAGTGGCAACAGCGTTTTACCCTTGAAAGGGATGTTAAGCAATTTGTTCTTGGAGGACACATCCGCTGATCAAGACTTTAGCCAAAGTGCTCTGCGCGCCACAATAGCAAAACCTGAATTTTTCGCCGCTAATCTAGCTAATTGCAAAGTGGCGTCTAAAGTAAAAGAGTTAGCCAATTTAAGAGCTTGAACTCTGTCCATAACCTCCTCATAAGAAGATTCTTTATTGAGCGACTTTTCTAGTTCATCGAACCAGAAACACGCTGCTGTAGTGACAGGAACAATGCATGAAATTGGTTGTAAAAGGTAACCTTGCTGAACAAACATCTTTTTAAGCAAACCCTCTAATTTTTTATCCATAGGATCTTTGAAAGCACAACTATCTTCTATAGGGATAGTAGTGCGTTTGTTTAGAGTAGAAACCGCCCCCTCGACCTTGGGGACTGTCTGCCATAAGTCCTTCCTGGGGTCGACCATTGGATATAATTTCTTAAATATAGGGGGAGGGACAAAAAGGTATGCCGGGCCTTTCCCATTCTTTATTTACAATGTCCGCCACCCGCTTGGGTATAGGAAAAGCTTCGGGGGGCACCGGGACCTCTAGGAACTTGTCCATCTTACATAATTTCTCTGGAATGACCAAATTGTCACAATCATCCAAAGTAGATAACACCTCCTTAAGCAGAGCGCGGAGATGTTCCAATTTAAATTTGAATGTAATAACGTCAGGTTCAGCTTGTTGAGAAAATTTTCCTGAATCTGAAATTTCTCCCTCAGACAAAACCTCCCTGGCCCCTTCAGACTGGTGTAAGGGCATGTCAGAACCATTATCATCAGCGTCCTCATGCTCTTCAGTATCTAAAACAGAGCAGTCGCGCTTTCGCTGATAAGTGGGCATTTTGGCTAAAATGTGTTTAATAGAATTATCCATTACAGCCGTTAATTGTTGCATAGTAAGAAGTATTGGCGCACTAGATGTACTAGGGGCCTCTTGTGTGGGCAAGACTGGTGTAGACACAGAAGGGGATGATGCAGTACCATGCTTACTCCCCTCACTTGAGGAATCATCTTGGGCAACATCATTATCAGTGGCATCATTGTCCCTACTTTGTTTGTCACATACATCACATATATTTAAATGAGTAGGAACCTTGGCTTCCAAACATACAGAACATCGTCTATCTGATAGTTCAGACATGTTAAACAGGCATAAACTTGATAACAAAGCACAAAAAACGTTTTAAAATAAAACCGTTACTGTCACTTTACATTTTAAACTGAACACACTTTATTACTGAATATGTGAAAAAGTATGAAGGAATTGTTCAAAATTCACCAAAGTGTCTTAAAGTCTTAAAAGTATTGCACACCAAATTTGAAAGCTTTAACTCTTAAAATAACGGAACCGGAGCCGTTTTTGCATTTAACCCCTATACAGTCCCTGGTATCTGCTTTGCCGAGACCCAACCAAGCCCAGAGGGGAATACGATACCAAATGACGCCTTCAATAAGCTTTTTCTATGGATCTGAGCTCCTCACACATGCATCTGCATGCCTTGCTTCCCAAAAACAACTGCGCATTAGTGGCGCGAAAATGAGGCTCTGCCTATGACTAGAAAAGGCCCCCAGTGAAAAAGGTGTCCAATACAGTGCCTGCCGTTTTTTTAATACAATTCCCAAGATTAAAATAACTCCTCAAAGTTATAATCTATTGAATATGCTTATAAAGTAATCGTTTTAACCCAGAAAAATGTCTACCAGTCTTTAAAGCCCTTGTGAAGCCCTTTATTCTTATTAAGAAAATGGCTTACCGGATCCCACAGGGAAAATGACAGCTTCCAGCATTACCAAGTCTTGTTAGAAATGTGTCATACTTCAAGCAGCAAAGTCTGCCCACTGTTTCCCCCAACTGAAGTTACTTCATCTCAACAGTCCTGTGTGGAAACAGCCATCGATTTTAGTAACGGTTGCTAAAATCATCTTCCTCTTACAAACAGAAATCTTCATCTATTTTCTGTTTCAGAGTAAATAGTACATACCAGCACTATTTTAAAATAACAAACTCTTGATTGAAGAATAAAACTACATATAAACACCAAAAAACTCAACCATCTCCGTGGAGATGTTGCCTGTGCAACGGCAAAGAGAATGACTGGGGAAGGCGGAGCCTAGGAGGGATCATGTGACCAGCTTTGCTGGGCTCTTTGCCATTTCCTGTTGGGGAAGAGAATATCCCACAAGTAAGGATGACGCCGTGGACCGGACACACCTATGTTGGAGAAATTATACATTTTTCTGTATTGTAGCTGCCCCCCCCTCAATACCCCCCTCGCAGATCCTTTTAACTTTATTTTTTACTCCCCTCCCTCCATCCACTTTATAATACATTCATTGGTGTCAGTAGTTGCTGCGCACGCACCTGGCACCCGGCGTGCACATTGCACAAACGGGAACCGGATGCCGGGAAGCAATGGGCCGCCCACCCGCCTCCCTGCTAAGCTCCCACCCACCAACGATTGGCACTATCGCTACCGGTGCAGAGAGGGCAACAGAGTGTCTCTCTCTGCATTGGATGCTTGAAAAAGGGTATTGCAGGATGCCTCAATATTGAGGCATCACTGCAATACCCTAACACAGAGCTTTCCAAAGTTTTTATGTTGGTGACACACATTTTAGACCTACATCATTTTGCGACACAATAATTCAGTTTTACTATCAAACAGGAGGTTAAACTAACTTGTTTTAAGAGATATGGACACACCTCTTAAGCTTCCACTTCCTATCTATATATCAAGAGCAGGAGCAGCAATGCACTACTGGGTGCTTGCTGCAAAAAAACAAAACACTGACTTCTGACTTCAACTTGGCGTTTAAGCTGCCGCCCTTAGAGCTCTGTGAGTCCGACTGACTACTGCCCGCGCTGCAAACACACTGCTGCCCCACTCACTGACTACACATGCAGTCACAAGCCGATTGAGGAGACTACACATGCAGTCAGGAGCCAATGTGCCGCAAAATCCGTCAACTGGAATAGTTTCAGTTCCCACTGAGCTGCCCCAATAGGTTAAGATGTGCCCCACTAGGTATCAGTGACGTGTCAACCACATGATATGCGTAGCAGGCAGACGGAAAGTCGGAAAACAAAAAAACATTTTAAAAATTTCAATTAAAAAAAAAAATTTCAATTAAAAAAAAATTTGTTGCTGAAGCAGGGACACACCTACACACTGCCGTTGACACACTAATGTGTCATGACACAGTTTGGAAAGCACTGCCCTAAGAGCTGCTGGAAGCGATCGCAATCGCTTCCAGCGCACACTTAGACCAAGGACGTACCAGGTACATCCATTGTCACTGACAGTTTTTGCAGGCCGTACCTGGTACGTCCTTAGTCGTTAAGGGGTTAAATATGAGTTAACATTTTTGTGCCCCCTGTGTTTTAAACCTTTTTGTCAGGTCTTCACTTTGTGTTTCAAAGTGCAGACCTGACAAAAAGGTTAAAACAGAGGGGATACAAAAATGATGTGACTTTTGAACAAACCCAAACATCATCGGACTAATTCTGGGCAAGAGAGATTCTCCTATAGGAGAGGGGTCGCCATTGGAAATCAGATCTCGTCTAGTGTGCTACCCACACAAAGTACTGCCAGTTCATGGCTCGATTCAAAGGGTAGGTAAGGTGCGGGTATAGTGCCTGTATACCCTCTACCTTTATCCAAAGAGGAGACTCATTTCAATCCTATTCAACAGGGAAATGATATACTGTGACATCATGTGTCAATTGCAGGACAAAAAATGCTGTCTCTCATATGGTGTATTTGTACGAATAGGCAGTATGTGGGATGTATCTCTAGGGAGGTTAGGGAAAGGATTAGGCAATATCTGTCAGATATCAAAAGGTCCAATCCGTGTTCAGAGATGGCTAAGCATTTTATCAGTGAACATGGAAGTTCTGGCTCATCCTTAGATAGTGGTCATAGAAAAAGTCATGGCTTCTAAATGAGGTGGTGATATTTCAAAAATCCTAAAGAGGGAAGCTTATTGGATTTTCACTTTAGAATCACGAATCCCTAAGGGTTATAACACTGTCTGACATCATTAATTTTTGGGAATGAATAATTTCCAATAATAGATCTGTTAACATTTATGCATGAGAAGATTTCCTTGTAGTGCATGAGTTAATACATTTTGCATGAATTAGTATAGCTCTGATTTTCATGACTATTTTGCATTTTTGTATTGTCAATGGAGAGTTTAGAATAGGTTAACTATGCAGGTCTATTTAACCGTCTATCAGCTAGATTACGAGTTTGGCGTTATGAGTGAAAAAGCATTGTTATGCTTCATAACGCTGCTTTTTCCCTAACGCTGCTATTACAAGTCTTTTAGGTATAGGTGTACCGCACACTTTTTTGGCCGTCACTCAACGTCGGTACCGCACTTTTAAAAAAGTCCTTTTTCAATGGGACTCCCATAGCGCCGGTATTACGAGTTTGCCTGGGAGGCCAAAAAGTGAGCGGTACACTCTAACCACAACATTTGTACCGCCATCTAAAGTCAGTACTTATGAGTTTAACGTTACAAAGCTGTAGCATAAAACTCATAACTAAAGTGTTAAAAAGTACACCAACACCCATAAACTACCTATTAACCCCTAAACCGAGGCCCTCCCGCATCGAAAATACTAAAATAAAAATTATTAACCCCTAATCTGCCGCTCCGGACATCGCTGCCACTATTAAAATGTATTAACCCCTCTTCCGCCGCTCCCCGCCATCGTCGCCACTATAATAAACCTATAAACCCCCGCCCTCCAACATCGCAATCACTACTTAAATATTAACCCTAATCTGCCGTCCGTCCACACCGCCGCTATAATAAACCTATTAACCACTAAACCGCAAGCCCCCCACAACGAAGTAAACTAAACTATTAACCCCTAAACCTCTGGCCTCACACATTACTACATAAATATATTAACCCCTAAACCTAACCCTAACACCCCCTTACTTAAATATAAATAAAATAAATCTAAATAAACTTTACAATTATTCAACCAAACGAAAACCGGGTGAGTAAAACAATCTGGAAATTTATTGCTTCAATTTAAAATAGGCAACACACTATTAAAAACATATAAGCACAGACAAGGGAGACTAGTCTGACATGTTTCGGCCTTGACTGGCCTTAATCATAGACACTTTAGTCATGGTAAATGGGGCGGCTATTATACCACCCACCTTAATTTCATTGGCTGTCTGTGCTAAGGGTTACATTTGTTACACCTGCTATCTTGTATATTGGATCTATGTAAAATATTTGCTTGGTCAGTGAGATCGTATGTTAGTAATGTTAGGAACCTCTATCTAAACTTTGTATATACATTTGCTATTTGTAACCCCCTATATGCTAAATGTGTAATCTTTATAGACATGCAATATCTTATCTAAATCTCTATGGGCATTACTTGAATGGTATACTTACACATATACCATCCAGTCATGCCATCTAGCATGATAATGCTATGTCTCCACTTATTTGACTGATACACTAAAAGCTGGGGTAAATAGAAAAGAACAAAAAAATGTATAGATAGTTATGTACTCTAAATAAATGTGGTACAAAAATTATTGTCCCAACTAAGTCTAAGCTTAATAATATCTCTCAATAAACCAACATTGTGGGCCATACTTTTAAGGTTTTTTGTTTTTTAGTTTTTTTAGTTTCTTAGTTATTTAGATGTTAAGGCAATCTAAGTATATGGAGTTATAAAATAGTATATGGGGTGATATCTAGTACCAAAAGTTAATCAGATCTCCTTCTATATTCAAGCCATTTGGACTGCGTGTATACAATTTAAAGATCCAAAAGGCTTCCTTTTTATATAACTCCATAGTCCTGCTTCCTCCCCTTGGTTTATTCTTAATTAAATCTATGATCATCCAGGTGAATGTCTTGACATTTCTATCATGCTCATGTATAAAATGCTTAGAAGCACCTGTCGCTGTCCTCCCTCTCTCAATATCATTGAGGTGTTCACGTATACGCTCCCTGGTCTCACGTGTGGTACACCCTACATATTGCTTTTCACAGGAGGTACAAGTTATGGCATAGACTGCAAATTCTGATCGACAATTTGTACAGTAATTGCAATCAAAGACTCTTTGTGTGTAGTTAGACTGAAATACTTTGCTACTTGTAGTGTAGCTACAAGCAATACAGCTGTGCAAGCCACACTTATAGTGTCCTTTACAGCTGAGCCAACTATTCTGCCGTGGTGGCTTCCTAAGGGCACTGGGTGAGACAAGATTTCCAATAGTCACATTCCTCTTAGAGACAAATAGACAACCCTTATCAATAACATCCTTGAGATCATTATCCGCCTTCAAGATTGGAAGGTTCCTCCTAATGATCTCACATACTTCCCTATACTGATTGGAATAAGTGGTAACAAAGGTTATTCCACTTTTCCCTCTTGATTTGGTATGTGTTTTAGTTGTAAGTAAATTTGCTCTGGGAATGTTCTCAACCTCTAAAAATGCTTTTCTTATGGGTCCCTCAGGATAGCCCCTTGCCTTAAGCCTTTTCCACAGAGCCCTACTCTCTGCCCGGAAATCTTCTTCTCTGGAGCAATTACGCTTAATCCTAATGAACTGTCCTTTAGCCACGCCATAATTCATATGGCGTGGATGGCAGCTCTTGGCGTGGAGCAAGGCGTTTGCAGAGATTGGCTTAGTATATAATGCTGAATTAACCAATTGTTGGTCCCCATCTCCCTCTAGCTCAACATCTAAATAGGGCACTTTGTTTTTGCTGAAATTATATGTAAATTCCAGACCTGCCCTATTATGGTTTAGATACTCAACAAATTGCTGGCCCTCCTCCTCAGAGCCTGACCAAACCATCAACAGGTCATCGATGTAGCGCTTATATGCTACCACTGAACGTCTATATGGATTGGTATCTGCATAGACGTGGGACAGCTCCCACCAACCCATGTAAATGTTGGCAAATGCTGGGGCAAATTTTGCCCCCATGGCTGTCCCACGTCTCTGCAGATAGAATACTCCATTGAACTCAAAATAGTTATGTGTCAGTAAGAAGAGGAGAACCTGCAATATGTAAGCCTTAAGGTTAGAGTCATAGTCGCTGAATTCTTCTAGCATAAATCTGACTGCCTCCAGACCTTCCCTGTGAGGTATAGCCGAATACAGGCCCACCACATCCACGGTGAGCCATCCAAAGCTTTCCTTCCAGGTTAGTCCATCCACTAGATTTAGTAAGTGTTTAGTGTCCTGCAGGAAGGAGGGAAGCTTCCAGACAATGGGCTGGAGTAGTGTCTCGACCCAGTTTGACAAATTTTCAAACAAAGAGCCTATACCGGACACTATCGGACGTCCCTTGACATCCTCAATAGACTTGTGCACTTTCGGCAAATGGTGGAAGATCGGGGTGACCGGTTCCTCCACCATTAAATACTCACAAGTGACAGAGTCAATAACTCCCAGTTCCAACCCATCATCTAGAAGGTCCCTCATTTTCTCCCGAAAAGCAAACACTGGATTACCTGGTAAAACAGAATAGACTTCCTGATCCTCCAACTGTCTCAATGCCTCTTTTATGTAGGCTGATCTGTCCATTACTACTATTGATCCACCTTTGTCCGAGTTTTTAATCACTATGTTATCTCTTGCTTTCAACTGTCTGAGACCTTCTTTTTGTTTAACTGTAAGATTGTCCCTAGAGTTCCTACTCTTTTCTTTTAGCCTTATCAAGTCCTCCTCTACCCTTCTATGAAATTGTTCAAGGATTTTACCACGACTATGTGTGGGGTAGAATATGGATTTTGGCCTAAAGCCAGTGTGTGAGCTCTTAATACTAACAGGTTGATTACTATCTCTTTCTTTTACAATTACCTGGATAATTCCTATTTAAAAATAAATACAAATTTGCCTGTAAAAAAACCTAATTGAGCTACAATATAACTAATAGTTATATTGTAGCTAACTTAGGTTTTATTTCACAGGTAAGTTTTAATTTATCTTAACTAGGTAGACTAGTTAGTAAATAGTTATTAACTATATAATAACTAGACATGTGTGATTCGTTTCGGATCGATTTGGAAATTCGGAAAATTCGGAGATTCGGATCGATTCGAATTTCCGAATTAAAATACTGCCGAACCTACTGAATAAATCCGAATCGATTCGAATACATCCGAATCGATTCGGATGTATTCCGTAGATTCGGATGGCCGTGTATTACACTAGTATTGTACAGTATATTAGGTTTTATCACTCTGCTATGGGTTAAACCTAATATACAGTACATAATACTAGTGTAATACACAGCACATCCCACCTAACACTTACCGAAATTCCGAATCGATTCAAACCGAATCGAACCGAATTTTTTCCGAATCCGAAAGAATCCGAAACGAATTCATTCAAATTTTTCCGAATTCGAATAGATCCGAAACGAATTTTTCGAAGCTGCACAAGTCTATTAATAACTAGCTAGTTAAAATAAATACAAATTTACCTGTAAAATAAAACCTAACCTGCCTTACAATAAAACCTACCATTACAATCAAATAAATTAAAATAAAATTCAATAATCTAAATTACAAAAAAAAACAAAACACTAAATTACGCAAAATAAAACTAAATTATAAAAAAACAAAAAAAAACCCCGAATTACTCCTCATCTAATAGCCGTATCAAAATAAAAAAGCCCCCCCCCAAAAAAAAAATAATTAATAAAACCCCTAGCCTACACTAAACTGCCAAAAGCCCTTAAAAGGGCCTTTCGCAGGGCAATGCCCCAAAGATAACAGCTTTTTTACCTGGCAATAAAAATTACAAACAACCCCCCCCTTCCCAACAGGAAAACCCACCACCCACCCAAACAAACCCCCCTAATAAAATTACGGTGCCCAAACCCTAAGCTAAAAATAATACCCACCCAATAAACCCTTAAAGGGACAGTAAACTTAAAAAAACAATTTATGTAAGAACTTACCTGATAAATTCATTTCTTTCATATTAGCAAGAGTCCATGAGCTAGTGACGTATGGGATATACATTCCTACCAGGAGGGGCAAAGTTTCCCAAACCTTAAAATGCCTATAAATACACCCCTCACCACACCCACAATTCAGTTTAACGAATAGCCAAGAAGTGGGGTGATAAAAAAGGAGCGAAAGCATCAAAAAATCATAACCACCACAAAAAAAGGGTGGGTCTCATGGACTCTTGCTAATATGAAAGAAATGAATTTATCAGGTAAGTTCTTACATAAATTATGTTTTCTTTCATGTAATTAGCAAGAGTCCATGAGCTAGTGACGTATGGGATAGCAGATACCCAAGATGTGGAACTTCCACGCAAGAGTCACTAGAGAGGGAGGGATAAAATAAAGACAGCCAATTCCGCTGAAAAAAATAATCCACAACCCAAATCAAAAGTTTTAATCTTTATAATGAAAAAAACTGAAATTATAAGCAGACGAATCAAACAGAAACAGCTGCCTGAAGTACTTTTCTACCAAAAACTGCTTCAGAAGAAGAAAACACATTAAAATGGTAGAATTTAGTAAAAGTATGCAAAGAAGACCAAGTCGCTGCTTTGCATATCTGATCAACAGAAGCTTCATTCCTAAAAGCCCAGGAAGTAGAAACTGACCTAGTAGAATGAGCCGTAATTCTTTGAGGCGGGGACTTACCCGACTCCACATAAGCATGATGAATCAAAGACTTTAACCAAGACGCCAAAGAAATGGCAGAAGCTTTCTGACCTTTCCTGGGACCAGAAAAAACAACAAATAGACTAGAAGTCTTTCTAAAATCTTTAGTAGCTTCAACATAATATTTCAAAGCTCTAACTACATCCAAAGAATGTAACGATCTTTCCTTAGAATTCTTAGGATTAGGACATAATGAAGGGACAACAATTTCTCTACTAATGTTGTTAGAATTCACAACCTTAGGTAAAAATTTAAATGAAGTCCGCAACACCGCCTTATCCTGATGAAAAATCAGAAAAGGAGATTCACAAGAAAGAGCAGATAACTCAGAAACTCTTCTAGCAGAAGAGATAGCCAAAAGGAACAGTACTTTCCTAGAAAGTAATTTAATGTCCAGAGAATGCATAGGCTCAAACGGAGGAGCCTGTAAAGCTGTCAAAACCAAATTAAGACTCCAAGGAGGAGAGATTGGCTTAATAACAGGTTTGATACGGACCAAAGCCTGTACAAAACAATGAATATCAGGAAGATTAGCAATCTTTCTGTGAAAAAGAACAGAAAGAGCAGATATTTGTCCTTTCAAAGAACTTGCAGACAAACCTTTATCCAAACCATCCTGAAGAAATTGTAAAATTCTAGGAATTCTGAAAGAATGCCAGGTGAATTTATGAGAAGAACACCAAGAGATGTAAGTCTTCCAAACTCGATAATAAATCTTTCTAGAGACAGATTTTCGAGCCTGTAACATAGTATTAATCACTAAGTCAGAGAAACCTCTATGACTAAGAATTAAGCGTTCAATCTCCATACCTTCAAATGTAATGATTTGAGATCCTGATGGAAAAAAGGGCCTTGAGATAGAAGGTCTGGCCTTAACGGAAGTGTCCAAGGTTGGCAACTGGCCATCCGAACGAGATCCGCAAACCAAAACCTGTGAGGCCATGCTGGAGCCACCAGCAGTACAAATGAGCGCTCCATTAGAATTTTGGAGATTACTTTCGGAAGAAGAACTAGAGGCGGAAAGATATAAGCAGGATGATAATTCCAAGGAATTGACAACGCATCCACTGCTTCCGCCTGAGGATCCCGGGATCTGGACAGATACCTGGGAAGTTTCTTGTTTAGATGAGAGGCCATCAGATCTATTTCTGGAAGTCCCCAGAATTGAACAATCTGAATAAAAACCTCTGGATGAAGAGACCATTCGCCCGGATGTAACGTCTGGCGACTGAGATAATCCGCTTCCCAATTGTCTACACCTGGGATGTGAACCGCAGAAATTAGACAGGAGCTGGATTCCGCCCAAACAAGTATCCGAGACACTTCTTTCATAGCTTGAGGACTGTGAGTCCCCCCTTGATGATTGACATATGCCACGGTCGTGACATTGTCTGTTTGAAAACAAATAAACGATTCTCTCTTCAGAAGAGGCCAGAACGTAAGAGCTCTGAAAATCGCACGGAGTTCCAAAATGTTGATTGGTAATCTCGCCTCCTGAGATTTCCAAACCCCTTGCGCTGTCAGACATCCCTAAACAGCTACCCAACCTGATAGACTCGCATCTGTTGAGATCACAGTCCAGGTTGGACGAACGAAAGAGGCCCCTTGAATTAAACGATGGTGATCCATCCACCAAGTTAGAGATGATCGAACATTGGGATTTAAGGATATTATTTGTGATATCCTTGTATAATCCCTGCACCACTGGTTCAGTATACAAAGCTGGAGTGGTCTCGTGTGAAAAGGAGCAAAAGGGATCGCGTCCGATGCAGCAGTCATGAGACCTAAAATCTCCATGCATAATGCTACCAAAGGGATCAATTGAGACTGAAGGTTTCGACAGGCTGAAACCAATTTCAGACGTCTCTTTTCTGTCAGAGACAAAGTCATGGACACTGAATCTATTTGGAAACCTAAAAAGGTTACCCTTGTCTGAGGAATCAAGGAACTCTTTGGCAAATTGATCCTCCAACCATGTCTTTGAAGAAACAACACAAATTGATTCGTATGAAATTCTGCAGAATGTGAAGACTGAGCAAGTACCAAGATATCGTCCAAATAAGGAAATACTGCAATACCCTGTTCTCTGATTACAGAGAGAAGGGCACCGAGAACCTTCGAAAAGATCCTTGGCGCTGTTGCTAGACCAAATGGAAGAGCAATAAACTGGTAATGCTTGTCTAGAAAAGAGAATCTCAGAAACTGATAGTGATCTGGATGAATTGGAATATGCAGGTATGCATCCTTTAAATCTATTGTAGACATATAATGCCCTCGCTGAACAAAAAGCAGAATAGTTCTTATAGTCACCATTTTGAATGTTGGTATCCTTATATAACGATTCAATATTTTTAGATCCAGAACCGGTCTGAAAGAATTCTCTTTCTTTGGTACGATGAATAGATTTGAATAAAACCTCAGACCCTGTTCCAGAACTGGAACTGGTATAATTACCCCCAGGGCCGGTGCTAGGATTTTTGGCTACATAGGCAAAGACACATTTTGCCGCCCCCCCCCCCCAAAAAAAATGATATACCCTACTACTTAACAAAATGTTCTAGTAATGTGTAGTAGATATTTCTGCATGACATAATGTGCAGGTAACAACATTTACCTACACACATACAATTTTACACATGCATACATATTTTCACATACATGCACACACACATTTACACACACACATTTACACACACACACACACACACACACATACATATTTACATATACATACACACACATTTACACATACATATTTACATATAGATATATACACATACATATTTACATATAGATATATACACATACATATTTACACATACACACACATAGATTTACACATACATACACATAGATTTACACATACACACACATAGATTTACACACACACACACATAGATTTACACACACACACACAGATTTACACATACACACACATAGATTTACACATACACACACATAGATTTACACATACACACACATAGATTTACACATACACACACATAGATTTACACATACACACACATAGATTTACACATACACACACATAGATTTACACATACACACACATAGATTTACACATACACACACATAGATTTACACATACACACACATAGATTTACACATACACACACATATTTACACATACACACACATATTTACATACACACACACATAGATTTACACATACACACATAGATTTACACATACACACACATAGATTTACACATACACACACATAGATTTACACATACACACACATAGATTTACACATACACACACATAGATTTACACATACACACACATAGATTTACACATACACACACATAGATTTACACATACACACACATAGATTTACACATACACACACATAGATTTACACATACACACACATAGATTTACACATACACACATAGATTTACACATACACACATATTTACATATACACACATATTTACATATACACACATATTTACATATACACACACATATATTTACACATACACACACACATTTACACAAACATACACACATGTTTACAGCAGCATAAGTGTCATGTCACTCTTATTGAAATTACATATTATATCCCCAAGTAAGTAGAGCTGAACTAGCAGACACTTCAGTTCAGTGAACAGCCGAGCAAACCTCTCTCCCTACCCATCCCCCTCTCCTGTTTGCCTACCCTCTGCTTACTGTGAGGGGCTTGTGTCCGATTTCCCAGTTAAATTGTGAGTGACCTCCCTCTGCAGGAACAGCTCCCTGGCTTATTAATCATTCATGTTTGTTTAACACAGCACGGTATCTCTCTGACTCTGCATGGAACTTGGACCAATCGTGGCACTACTAAGGTTTAAAATACAGCGTCAATTTTAGAATATCAACAAATATCCAACAGCCCTGTATAAATTAGAAAAAAATATATATATTTAAAAAACAAAGCAAGCATGTCCTTTAAAAGCAAGTGTTTTTTTAAGCAAACGGTCCAGAACATGCAGCATGGAAAATAGCTCAGACAGACAGTGGAGTAAAAGTAAACTTGTAATTAACTGTCTGAGCTATTTTCCGTGGTGCAGTATCTGAGCTGTTTGCTTAAAAAAACACTTGCTTTTAAAGGACATGCTTGCTTTGCTTTTTCTATAGAAACTGCTTTAGTACAGGCTTTGCTTTACCTGTGACTGTCTGCTGCCATTGCCAATTCAGAACTGAGCTACTAGTTGCAATCCGTTCCAGGCTCCAGCCAGGACACTGAGCGCAGCTCCTGCATAGCTGCTGCTCCACCCCCTCCTCCTTTCCCTACAGAAGCGCCCGTGCTAATACATACATATTGGTTTCGGTTTGTCTGAAATTCAAATGTTTCCCGCACGCACAGGCTGCATCTGTTCAGTGCGCGCGGGAAACATTTGAATTTCAGACAAACCGAAACCAATATGTATGTATTAGCACGGGCGGCACTGCGGCAGTGGTACTAGCATGGCACTCCACTTTTCCAATTCGCCCAAAGAATATTCAAGGTTGTCACTGGGGGCGGACCACAAATGTAGAAAAAAATAAAAAATGTTGCTGCTGAAAAAATAATGTTGCTGCTGCTTGTCACCGGCAGTTTGCGCCCCCATACTGTGGCGCCCTAAGGCCATTGCCTAACTTGCCTATATGCAAGCGCCGGCCCTGATTACCCCAGCTAACTATAGGTCTGAAACACATTTCAGAAACGCCTGAGCCTTCACTGGATTGACTGGAATGTGTGAGAGAAAGAATCTTCTCACATGCGGTCTTACTTTGAAACCTATTCTGTACCCTTGAGAAACAAGGTTCTGAATCCAAAGATTGTGAACCGAATTGATCCAAATATCTTTGAAAAATAGTAACCTGCCCCCTACCAGCTGCGCTGGAATGAGGGCTGCACCTTCATGCGGATTTAGGGGCTGGTTTTGACTTTCTAAAAGGCTTAGATTTATTCCAGACTGGATTAGGTTTCCAACCGGAAACTGTTCCTTTAGGGGAAGGATCAGGCTTCTGCTCCTTCTGACGAAAGGAACGAAAACGATTAGCAGCCCTGTAATTACCTTTAGATTTTTTTTCCCTGAGGCAAAAAGGCACCCTTCCCTCCAGTAACAGTTGAAATTATAGAATCCAACTGAGAACCAAACAACTTATTACCTTGGAAAGAGAGAGAAAGCAAAGTTGATTTAGAAGTCATATCTACATTCCAGGATTTAAGCCATAAAGCTCGTCTAGCTAAAATAGCTAAAGACATATACCGGACATCAACTCTAATGATATCAAAAATGGCATCACAGACAAAGTTATTAGCGTGTTGAAGAAGTTTAACAATGCTATATGTATTATGATCTGTCACTTGTTGCGCTAAAGCCTCCAACCAAAAAGTTGAAGCTGCAGCAACATCAGCCAAAGAGATAGCAGGTCTAAGTAGATTACCTGAACATAAATAAGCTTTTCTCAAAAGATTCAATTTTCCTATCTAAAGGATCTTTAAACGAAGTGCTATCTGCCGTAGGAATAGCAGTACGTTTGGCTAGAGTAGAGATAGCCCCATGTCCATTAGTGGATTTTGATCCAGGGTCAGGATGAGACATCTTGCAATATGTAATAGAAAAAACAACATATAAAGCAATTTTATCAAATTCCTTAAATGACAGTTTCAGGAATGGGAAAGAATGCAAAATAATAAGCTTCTAGAAACCAGAAGCAATGAAAAGAAAATGTTTAAATAAAATGAGTAAAAAAGACACCCACATTTTTTTGGCGCAAAAAAATGTCTGAATGCGCATTTGTAACAGAATACAACTTCCGGCGTAAATCACGTCGCCGGAAATGACAAAAAATTTTAGCGCCAAAAAAAGTTCGCGCCAAAAATGACGTAATAAAAAGAAACATTTTCTGCCCCCGCGAGCCTAACAGCATGCAGGAAAAAATGGCCAAATGAAATTTCTCAAGGTAAGAAAAAATAATTAAATGCATTATCCCAATAATGAAACTGACAGTCTGTATTAAAAAGGAATACTGATTATCCTGAATCAAGGCAAATATAAGTTTATAGACATATATTTAGAACTTTACATATAAAGTGCCCAACCATAGCGCAGAGTGTCACAAAAAATAAGATTTACTTACCCCAGGACACTCCTCTACATGTAGTAGATAGCCAAACCAGTACTGAAACGAGAATCAGTAGAGGTAATGGTATATAAGAGTATATCGTCGATCTGAAAAGGGAGGTAGGAGAAGAAATCTCTACGACCGATAACAGAGAACCTATGAAATAGATCCCCTAGAGGTAGACCATTGTATTCAAATAGGCAATACTCTCTTCACATCCCTCTGACATTCACTGCACTCAGAGGAAAACCGGGCTTCAACCTGTTGCGAAGCGCATATCATCGAAGAATCTTAAGCACAAACTTACTTCACCACCTCCACGGGAGGCAAAGTTTGTAAAACTGAATTGTGGGTGTGGTGAGGGGTGTATTTATAGGCATTTTAAGGTTTGGGAAACTTTGCCCCTCCTGGTAGGAATGTATATCCCATACGTCACTAGCTCATGGACTCTTGCTAATTACATGAAAGAAATAATGTTATATAATGCTGCACATAGTGCATTATATAACATTATCTTAGCGGCAGGTAACAAAAAAAAAAAGCATTGCAGGATATTTGATATTAAACCTGGATTTAGCAGCTCTCCGCTCTAGGATCTTCTGAGCGGGTCTTGAATTTTAAAAACGCTTTGCAGGCACGCTGTCTAAACACAGCACGCCCGATCGAGCCATTGAAATGAATGTAGCTCGCTCCCACTACCAAGCCAGAGCAAGCTACATTCATTTCAATGGCTCGATCGGGAGTGCTGTGATTAGACAGCACGTCTGCGAAGCGTTTTTAAAATTCAAGACAGGCTCAGAAGAACCTGGAGCGGAGAGCTGCTAAATCCAGGCTTAATATAAAATATCTTGCAATGCTTTTTTTTTTGCTACCTGCCGCTAAGATAATGTTATATAATGCTGCACTATGTGCAGCATTATATAAAAAAAATTAAGTTAACTGTCCCTTTAAAAAAAAAAAAAAAAACTAACACTAACCCCGACAATCCATTTACAGTTTTCGAAGACCGGACATCCAGCCAGCGAAGTCCTCATCAAAGCGGAAAGAAGTCCTCATCGAAGCCGGCAGAAGTCTTTTTTTTGATAATTTTGTTTTTTTATTTTGTGTAATTTAGTGTTTTTTTTGTAATTTGGATAAATGTATTTGATTAATTTAATTTATTTGATTGTAATGGTAGGTTTTAGTCTAAGGCAGGTTAGGTTTTATTTTACAGGTAAATTTGTATTTATTTTAACTAGGTAGTTAGTAAATAGCTAATCACTATTTACTAACTAGTCTACCTAGTTAAAATAAATACAAACTTACCTGTGAAATAAAACTTGGTTATGTTGTAGCTAGCTTAGTTTTTTTTTTTTACAGGTATGTATTTAGTTTTAAATAAGCATTATTTAGGTAATAAATTGTAAGGTTTATTTAGATTTATTTTAATTATATTTAAGATAGGGGGTGTTAGGCTTAGAGACTTATGCTTATGGTTAGGTTTAGGGGTCAATATATTTATGTAGTGTTAGTGATGTGGGAGGCCAGATGTTTAGGGGTTAATAACTTTAGTATAGTGGTGGCGACATTGGGGTAGCAGAGTAGGGGGTTAAGTGTAGGTAGGTGGCGGTGATGTTAGGGGTGGCAGATTAGGGGTTAATAACTAATGTAGGCAGCGGCGATGCTAGGGGCGGCAGATTAGGGGTTAATAACATTATGTAGGTGGCGGCAGATTAGGGGTTAATAACATTATGTAGGTGGCGGCAAATTAGGGGTGTTTAGGACGTGGTTTTTATGTTAGGGTGTTAGGTTTAAACATAACTTTCTCTTTCCCCATAGACATCAATGGGGCTGCGTTACGGAGCTTTTGTTTCCGAGATCGCAGGTGTTAGGCTTCTTTTTTGCCGGCTCTCCCCATTGATGTCTATGGGTAAATTGTGCACGAACACGTCAAAGCAAAGCTTGTATTTCGGTTATGATTAAAGGACAATGAACCCAATTTTTACCTTTCGTGATTCAGATAGAGCATGAAATTTTAAGCAACTTTCTAATTTACTCCTATTATCAAATTTTCTTCATTCTCTTGGTATCTTTATTTGAAATGCAAGAATGTAAGTTTAGATGCCAGCCCATTTTTGGTGAACAACCTGGGTTGTTTCTTGCTGATTGGTGGATAAATTCATTCACCAATAAAAAAGTGCTGTCCAGAGTTTTGAACCCCCAAAAAAACATAATTTATGCTTACCTGATAAATTCCTTTCTTCTGTAGTGTGATCAGTCCACGGGTCATCATTACTTGTGGGATATTAACTGCTCCCCTACAGGAAGTGCAAGAGGATTCACCCAGCAGAGTTGCTATATAGCTCCTCCCCTCTACGTCACCTCCAGTCATTCGACCAAGGACCAACGAGAAAGGAGAAGCCAAGGGTGTAGTGGTGACTGGAGTATAATTTAAAAAATATTTACCTGCCTTAAAAAACAGGGCGGGCCGTGGACTGATCACACTACAGAAGAAAGGAATTTATCAGGTAAGCATAAATTATGTTTTCTTCTGTTAAGTGTGATCAGTCCACGGGTCATCATTACTTGTGGGATACCAATACCAAAGCAAAAGTACACGGATGACGGGAGGGATAGGCAGGCTCTTTATACAGAAGGAACCACTGCCTGAAGAACCTTTCTCCCAAAAATAGCCTCCGAGGAAGCAAAAGTGTCAAATTTGTAAAATTTGGAAAAAGTATGAAGCGAAGACCAAGTTGCAGCCTTGCAAATCTGTTCAACAGAGGCCTCATTCTTAAAGGCCCAAGTGGAAGCCACAGCTCTAGTGGAATGAGCTGTAATTCTTTCAGGAGGCTGCTGTCCAGCAGTCTCATAATCTAAACGAATTATGCTACGAAGCCAAAAAGAGAGAGAGGTAGCAGAAGCTTTTTGACCTCTCCTCTGACCAGAGTAAACGACAAACAGGGAAGACGTTTGTCGAAAATCTTTAGTTGCCTGTAAATAAAATTTAAGGGCACAAACTACATCCAGATTGTGCAAAAGACGTTCCTTCCTCGAAGAAGGATTTGGGCACAAGGATGGAACAACAATCTCCTGATTGATATTCCTGTTAGTGACTACCTTAGGTAAGAACCCAGGCTTAGTACGCAGAACTACCTTATCCGAGTGAAAAATCAAATAAGGAGAATCACAATGTAAGGCTGATAATTCAGAGACTCTTCGAGCCGAGGAAAACAGAATTTATGTTTACCTGATAAATTACTTTCTCCAACGGTGTGTCCGGTCCACGGCGTCATCCTTACTTGTGGGATATTCTCTTCCCCAACAGGAAATGGCAAAGAGCCCAGCAAAGCTGGTCACATGATCCCTCCTAGGCTCCGCCTACCCCAGTCATTCGACCGACGTTAAGGAGGAATATTTGCATAGGAGAAACCATATGGTACCGTGGTGACTGTAGTTAAAGAAAATAAATTATCAGACCTGATTAAAAAAACCAGGGCGGGCCGTGGACCGGACACACCGTTGGAGAAAGTAATTTATCAGGTAAACATAAATTCTGTTTTCTCCAACATAGGTGTGTCCGGTCCACGGCGTCATCCTTACTTGTGGGAACCAATACCAAAGCTTTAGGACACGGATGAAGGGAGGGAGCAAATCAGGTCACCTAAATGGAAGGCACCACGGCTTGCAAAACCTTTCTCCCAAAAATAGCCTCAGAAGAAGCAAAAGTATCAAACTTGTAAAATTTGGTAAAAGTGTGCAGTGAAGACCAAGTCGCTGCCCTACATATCTGATCAACAGAAGCCTCGTTCTTGAAGGCCCATGTGGAAGCCACAGCCCTAGTGGAATGAGCTGTGATTCTTTCGGGAGGCTGCCGTCCGGCAGTCTCGTAAGCCAATCTGATGATGCTTTTAATCCAAAAAGAGAGAGAGGTAGAAGTTGCTTTTTGACCTCTCCTTTTACCGGAATAAACAACAAACAAGGAAGATGTTTGTCTAAAATCCTTTGTAGCATCTAAATAGAATTTTAGAGCGCGAACAACATCCAAATTGTGCAACAGACGTTCCTTCTTTGAAACTGGTTTCGGACACAGAGAAGGTACGATAATCTCCTGGTTAATGTTTTTGTTAGAAACAACTTTTGGAAGAAAACCAGGTTTAGTACGTAAAACCACCTTATCTGCATGAAACACCAGATAAGGAGGAGAACACTGCAGAGCAGATAATTCTGAAACTCTTCTGGCAGAAGAAATTGCAACTAAAAACAAAACTTTCCAAGATAATAACTTAATATCAACGGAATGCAAGGGTTCAAACGGAACCCCCTGAAGAACTGAAAGAACTAAATTGAGACTCCAAGGAGGAGTCAAAGGTTTGTAAACAGGCTTAATTCTAACCAGAGCCTGAACAAAGGCTTGAACATCTGGCACAGCAGCCAGTTTTTTGTGAAGTAACACCGACAAGGCAGAAATCTGTCCCTTCAGGGAACTTGCAGATAAACCCTTTTCCAATCCTTCTTGAAGGAAGGATAGAATCCTAGGAATCTTAACCTTGTCCCAAGGGAATCCTTTAGATTCACACCAACAGATATATTTTTTCCAAATTTTGTGGTAAATCTTTCTAGTTACAGGCTTTCTGGCCTGAACAAGAGTATCGATAACAGAATCTGAGAACCCTCGCTTCGATAAAATCAAGCGTTCAATCTCCAAGCAGTCAGCTGGAGTGAAACCAGATTCGGATGTTCGAACGGACCCTGAACAAGAAGGTCTCGTCTCAAAGGTAGCTTCCAAGGTGGAGCCGATGACATATTCACCAGATCTGCATACCAAGTCCTGCGTGGCCACGCAGGAGCTATCAAGATCACCGACGCCCTCTCCTGATTGATCCTGGCTACCAGCCTGGGGATGAGAGGAAACGGCGGGAACACATAAGCTAGTTTGAAGGTCCAAGGTGCTACTAGTGCATCCACTAGAGCCGCCTTGGGATCCCTGGATCTGGACCCGTAGCAAGGAACCTTGAAGTTCTGACGAGAGGCCATCAGATCCATGTCTGGAATGCCCCACAGCTGAGTGACTTGGGCAAAGATTTCCGGATGGAGTTCCCACTCCCCCGGATGCAATGTCTGACGACTCAGAAAGTCCGCTTCCCAATTTTCCACTCCTGGGATGTGGATAGCAGACAGGTGGCAGGAGTGAGACTCCGCCCATAGAATGATTTTGGTCACTTCTTCCATCGCTAGGGAACTCCTTGTTCCCCCCTGATGGTTGATGTACGCAACAGTTGTCATGTTGTCTGATTGAAACCGTATGAACTTGGCCCTCGCTAGCTGAGGCCAAGCCTTGAGAGCATTGAATATCGCTCTCAGTTCCAGAATGTTTATCGGTAGAAGAGATTCTTCCCGAGACCAAAGACCCTGAGCTTTCAGGGATCCCCAGACCGCGCCCCAGCCCATCAGACTGGCGTCGGTCGTGACAATGACCCACTCTGGTCTGCGGAATGTCATCCCTTGTGACAGGTTGTCCAGGGACAGCCACCAACGGAGTGAATCTCTGGTCCTCTGATTTACTTGTATCTTCGGAGACAAGTCTGTATAGTCCCCATTCCACTGACTGAGCATGCACAGTTGTAATGGTCTTAGATGAATGCGCGCAAAAGGAACTATGTCCATTGCCGCTACCATCAACCCGATCACTTCCATGCACTGAGCTATGGAAGGAAGAGGAACGGAATGAAGTATCCGACAAGAGTCTAGAAGTTTTGTTTTTCTGGCCTCTGTCAGAAAAATCCTCATTTCTAAGGAGTCTATTATTGTTCCCAAGAAGGGAACCCTTGTTGACGGGGATAGAGAACTCTTTTCCACGTTCACTTTCCATCCGTGAGATCTGAGAAAGGCCAGGACAATGTCCGTGTGAGCCTTTGCTTGAAGAAGGGACGACGCTTGAATCAGAATGTCGTCCAAGTAAGGTACTACAGCAATGCCCCTTGGTCTTAGCACAGCTAGAAGGGACCCTAGTACCTTTGTGAAAATCCTTGGAGCAGTGGCCAATCCGAAAGGAAGCGCCACGAACTGGTAATGTTTGTCCAGGAATGCGAACCTTAGGAACCGATGATGTTCCTTGTGGATAGGAATATGTAGATACGCATCCTTTAAATCCACCGTGGTCATGAATTGACCTTCCTGGATGGAAGGAAGAATAGTTCGAATGGTTTCCATCTTGAACGATGGAACCTTGAGAAACTTGTTTAAGATCTTGAGATCTAAGATTGGTCTGAACGTTCCCTCTTTTTTGGGAACTATGAACAGATTGGAGTAGAACCCCATCCCTTGTTCTCTTAATGGAACAGGATGAATCACTCCCATTTTTAACAGGTCTTCTACACAATGTAAGAATGCCTGTCTTTTTATGTGGTCTGAAGACAACTGAGACCTGTGGAACCTCCCCCTTGGGGGAAGTCCCTTGAATTCCAGAAGATAACCTTGGGAGACTATTTCTAGCGCCCAAGGATCCAGAACATCTCTTGCCCAAGCCTGAGCGAAGAGAGAGAGTCTGCCCCCCACCAGATCCGGTCCCGGATCGGGGGCCAACATTTCATGCTGTCTTGGTAGCAGTGGCAGGTTTCTTGGCCTGCTTTCCCTTGTTCCAGCCTTGCATTGGTCTCCAAGCTGGCTTGGCTTGAGAAGTATTACCCTCTTGCTTAGAGGACGTAGCACCTTGGGCTGGTCCGTTTCTACGAAAGGGACGAAAATTAGGTTTATTTTTGGCCTTGAAAGGCCGATCCTGAGGAAGGGCGTGGCCCTTACCCCCAGTGATATCAGAGATAATCTCTTTCAAGTCAGGGCCAAACAGCGTTTTCCCCTTGAAAGGAATGTTAAGTAGCTTGTTCTTGGAAGACGCATCAGCCGACCAAGATTTCAACCAAAGCGCTCTGCGCGCCACAATAGCAAACCCAGAATTCTTAGCCGCTAACCTAGCCAATTGCAAAGTGGCGTCTAGGGTGAAAGAATTAGCCAATTTGAGAGCATTGATTCTGTCCATAATCTCCTCCAAAGGAGGAGAATCACTATCGACCGCCTTTATCAGATCATCAAACCAGAAACATGCGGCTGTAGCGACAGGGACAATGCATGAAATAGGTTGTAGAAGGTAACCTTGCTGAACAAACATCTTTTTAAGCAAACCTTCTAATTTTTTATCCATAGGATCTTTGAAAGCACAACTATCCTCTATGGGTATAGTGGTGCGTTTGTTTAAAGTGGAAACCGCTCCCTCGACCTTGGGGACTGTCTGCCATAAGTCCTTTCTGGGGTCGACCATAGGAAACAATTTTTTAAATATGGGGGGAGGGACGAAAGGAATACCGGGCCTTTCCCATTCTTTATTAACAATGTCCGCCACCCGCTTGGGTATAGGAAAAGCTTCTGGGAGCCCCGGCACCTCTAGGAACTTGTCCATTTTACATAGTTTCTCTGGGATGACCAACTTGTCACAATCATCCAGAGTGGATAATACCTCCTTAAGCAGAATGCGGAGATGTTCCAACTTAAATTTAAATGCAATCACATCAGGTTCAGCCTGTTGAGAAATGTTCCCTGAATCAGTAATTTCTCCCTCAGACAAAACCTCCCTGGCCCCATCAGACTGGGTTAGGGGCCCTTCAGAAATATTATTATCAGCGTCGTCATGCTCTTCAGTATCTAAAACAGAGGAGCCGCGCTTACGCTGATAAGTGTTCATTTTGGCTAAAATGTTTTTGACAGAATTATCCATTACAGCCGTTAATTGTTGCATAGTAAGGAGTATTGGCGCGCTAGATGTACTAGGGGCCTCCTGAGTGGGCAAGACTCGTGTAGACGAAGGAGGGAATGATGCAGTACCATGCTTACTCCCCTCACTTGAGGAATCATCTTGGGCATCATTGTCATTTTCACATAAATCACATTTATTTAAATGAATAGGAATTCTGGCTTCCCCACATTCAGAACACAGTCTATCTGGTAGTTCAGACATGTTAAACAGGCATAAACTTGATAAAAAAGTACAAAAAACGTTTTAAAATAAAACCGTTACTGTCACTTTAAATTTTAAACTGAACACACTTTATTACTGCAATTGCGAAAAAACATGAAGGAATTGTTCAAAATTCACCAAATTTTCACCACAGTGTCTTAAAGCCTTAAAAGTATTGCACACCAAATTTGGAAGCTTTAACCCATAAAATAACGGAACCGGAGCCGTTTTGAACTTTAACCCCTTTACAGTCCCTGGTATCTGCTTTGCTGAGACCCAACCAAGCCCAAAGGGGAATACGATACCAAATGACGCCTTCAGAAAGTCCTTTCTAAGTATCAGAGCTCCTCTCACATGCGACTGCATGCCATGCCTCTCAAAAACAAGTGCGCAACACCGGCGCGAAAATGAGGCTCTGCTTATGCTTTGGGAAAGCCCCTAAAGAATAAGGTGTCTAATACAGTGCCTGCCGATATCAATATATCAAAATACCCAGATAAAATGATTCCTCAAGGCTAAATATATGTTAATAATGAATCGATTTAGCCCAAATAAAGTCTACAGTCTTAATAAGCCCTTGTGAAGCCCTTATTTACGATCGTAATAAACATGGCTTACCGGATCCCATAGGGAAAATGACAGCTTCCAGCATTACATCGTCTTGTTAGAATGTGTCATACCTCAAGCAGCAAGAGACTGCATACTGTTCCCCCAACTGAAGTTAATTGCTCTCAACAGTCCTGTGTGGAACAGCCATGGATTTTAGTGACGGTTGCTAAAATCATTTTCCTCATACAAACAGAAATCTTCATCTCTTTTCTGTTTCTGAGTAAATAGTACATACCAGCACTATTTCAAAATAACAAACTCTTGATTGAATAATAAAAACTACAGTTAAACACTAAAAAACTCTAAGCCATCTCCGTGGAGATGTTGCCTGTACAACGGCAAAGAGAATGACTGGGGTAGGCGGAGCCTAGGAGGGATCATGTGACCAGCTTTGCTGGGCTCTTTGCCATTTCCTGTTGGGGAAGAGAATATCCCACAAGTAAGGATGACGCCGTGGACCGGACACACCTATGTTGGAGAAATAGCCATTAAAAATAGAACTTTCCAAGATAACAACTTTATATCAATGGAATGAAGGGGTTCAAACGGAACACCCTGTAAAACGTTAAGAACAAGGTTTAAACTCCATGGTGGAGCCACAGCTTTAAACACAGGTTTAATCCTGGCCAAAGCCTGACAAAAAGCCTGAACGTCTGGAACTTCTGACAGACGCTTGTGTAACAGAATGGACAGAGCTGAGATCTGTCCCTTTAAGGAACTAGCGGATAACCCCTTTTCTAAACCTTCTTGTAGAAAAGACAATATCCTAGGAATCCTAACCTTACTCCAAGAGTAACCTTTGGATTCGCACCAATATAGGTATTTACGCCATATTTTATGGTAAATCTTTCTGGTAACAGGCTTCCTAGCCTGTATTAAGGTATCAATAACTGACTCAGAAAAACCACGCTTTGATAAGATCAAGCGTTCAATTTCCAAGCAGTCAGCTTCAGAGAAGTTAGATTTTGATGTTTGAAAGGACCCTGAATCAGAAGGTCCTGTTTCAGAGGTAACGACCAAGGTGGACAGAATGACATGTCCACCAGATCTGTATACCAAGTCCTGCGTGGCCATGCAGGCGCTATTAGAATCACTGATGCTTTCTCCTGTTTGATTCTGGCAATCAATCGAGGAAGCATCGGGAAAGGTGGAAACACATAAGCCATCCTGAAGGTCCATGGTGCTGTCAAGGCATCTATCAGGACCGCTCCCGGATCCCTGGATCTGGACCCGTAGCGCGGAAGCTTGGCGTTCTGTCGAGACACCATGAGATCTATCTCTGGTTTGCCCCAACGTCGAAGTATTTGGGCAAAGACCTCTGGATGAAATTCCCACTCCCCCGGATGAAAAGTCTGACTACTTAAGAAATCCGCCTCCCAGTTCTCCACTCCCGGGATGTGGATTGCAGACAGGTGGCAAGAGTGAGACTCTGCCCAGCGAATTATCTTCGATACTTCCATCATTGCTAGGGAGCTTCTTGTCCCTCCCTGATGGTTGATATAAGCTACAGTCCTGATGTTGTCCGACTGGAACCTGATGAACCCCCGAGTTGCTAACTGGGGCCAAGCCAGAAGAGCATTGAGGACTGCTCTCAATTCCAGAATGTTTATTGGAAGAAGACTCTCCTCCTGATTCCATAGTCCCTGAGCCTTCAGAGAATTCCAGACAGCGCCCCAACCTAGTAGGCTGGCGTCTGTTGTTACAATTGACCAGTCTGGCCTGCTGAATGGCATTCCCCTGGACAGATGTGGCCGATAAAGCCACCATAGAAGAGAATTTCTGGTCTCTTGAATGGAATGAAGGACACGGCATGCATTTTGAAGTTTTGTTAACCTGTCCTCTGTCAGGTAAATCTTCATTTCTACAGAATCTATCAGAGTCCCCAGGAAGGGAACTCTTGTGAGTGGAAAGAGAGAACTTTTCTCTTCGTTCACTTTCCATCCATGCGACCTTAGAAATGCCAGTACTATCTCTGTATGAGATTTGGCAGTTTGAAAGCTTGAAGCTTGTATCAGTATGTCGTCTAAGTACGGAGCTACTGAAATTCCTCGCGGTCTTAGTACCGCCAGAAGAGTGCCCAGAACCTTTGTGAAGATTCTTGGAGCCGTAGCCAGTCCGAATGGAAGAGCTACAAACTGGTAATGCCTGTCTAAAAAGGCAAACCTTAGATACCGGTAATGACTTCTGTGAATCGGTATGTGAAGGTAAGCATCCTTTAAATCCACTGTGGTCAAGTACTGACCCTCTTGGATCATGGGCAAAATTGTTCGAATAGTTTCCATCTTGAACGATGGAACTCTTAGGAATTAGTTTAGGATCTTTAAATCCAAGATTGGCCTGAAGGTTCCCTCTTTTTTGGAACTACAAACAGATTTGAGTAAAACCCTTGTCCTTGTTCCAACCGCGGAACTGGATGGATCACTCCCATTAACAAAAGATCTTGTACGCAGCGTAGAAACGCTTCCTTCTTTGTTAGGTTTGTTGACAACCTTGACAGATGAAATCTCCCTCTTGGGGGAGAGGATTTGAAGTCCAGAAGGTATCCCTGAGATATGATCTCTAACGCCCAGGGATCCTGAACATCTCTTGCCCAAGCCTGGGCGAAGAGGGAAAGTCTGCCCCCCACTAGATCCGGTCCCGGATCGGGGGCCCTCAATTCATGCTGTCTTAGGGGCAGCAGCAGGTTTTCTGGCCTGTTTGCCCCTGTTCCAGGACTGGTTAGGTTTCCAGCCTTGTCTGTAGCGAGCAACAGCTCCTTCCTGTTTTGGTGCAGAGGAAGTTGATGCTGCTCCTGCTTTGAAATTACGAAAGGAACGAAAATTGGACTGTCTAGCCTTGGCTTTGGCCTTGTCCTGAGGCAGGGCATGACCTTTACCTCCTGTAATGTCATCAATAATCTCTTTCAAGCCGGGCCCGAATAAGGTCTGCCCTTTGAAAGGAATATTAAGCAATTTAGATTTAGACGTAACATCAGCTGACCAGGATTTTAGCCACAGAGCTCTGCGTGCCTGAATGGGGAATCCTGAATTTTTAGCCGCAAGTTTAGTTAAATGTACTACGGCATCTGAAATAAATGAATTAGCTAACTTAAGGAATTTAAGTTTGTGTGTGATGTCATCTAGTGTGGATGATTGAAGTGTCTCTTCCAGAGACTCAAACCAAAATGCTGCTGCAGCCGTGACAGGCGCAATACATGCAAGAGGTTGCAATATAAACCCTTGTTGAACAAACATTTTCTTAAGGTAACCCTCTAATTTTTTATCCATTGGATCTGAAAAAGCACAGCTATCCTCCACTGGGATAGTGGTACGCTTAGCTAAAGTAGAAACTGCTCCCTCCACCTTAGGGACCATTTGCCATAAGTCCCGTGTGGCGGCGTCTATTGGAAACATTTTTCTGAATATAGGAGGGGGTGAGAAAGGCACACCGGGTCTATCCCACTCCTTAGTAACAATGTCAGTAAGTCTCTTAGGTATAGGAAAAACGTCAGTACTCGTCGGTACCGCAAAATATTTATCCAACCTACACATTTTTTCTGGGATTGCAACTGTGTTACAATCATTCAGAGCCGCTAATACCTCCCCTAGTAACACACGGAGGTTCTCAAGCTTAAATTTAAAATTTGAAATGTCTGAGTCCAGTTTATTTGGATCAGAACCGTCACCCACAGAATGAAGCTCTCCGTCTTCACGTTCTGCAAACTGTGACGCAGTATCAGACATGGCCCTTGCATTATCAGCGCACTCTGTTCTCATCCCAGAGTGATCACGTTTACCTCTTAGTTCTGGTAGTTTAGCCAAAACTTCAGTCATAACAGTAGCCATATCTTGTAATGTGATTTGTAATGGCCGCCCAGATGCACTCGGCGCTACAATATCACGCACCTCCTGAGCGGGAGATGCAGGTACTGACACGTGAGGCGAGTTAGTCGGCATAACTCTCCCCTCGTTGTTTGGTGAAATATGTTCAATTTGTACAGATTGACTATTTTTTAAAGTAGCATCAATACATTTAGTACATAAATTTCTATTGGGCTCCACTTTGGCATTAACACATATAGCACAGAGATATTCCTCTGAATCAGACATGTTTAACACACTAGCAAATAAACAGCAACTTGGAAATACTTTTCAAAGTAATTTACAAATAATATGAAAACGAACTGTGCCTTTAAGAAGCACAGAAAATATTATAACAGATAAAATAATTAAGTTATAGCATCAATCTTTGTCAGAATATACAGTTTTAGCAAAGGATTGTTCCCCTCAGCAAATGATAACTAACCCAGGCAGCAGAAAAAAAATACACAAATAAACGTTTTTTATATCACAGTCAATACAATCAGCACAGCTCTGCTGTAAAGATTACTCCCTCAAAAAAGACTCTTGAGATCCCTGAACTCTGTAGAGATGAACCGGATCATGCAGGAAGAAAATGAACCTCTGACTGAGTTTTTCTGATGCATAGTGAAAGCACCAAAATGGCCCCTCCCCCACACACATAACAGTGAGAGGGATCAGTGAACTGCTCTAATTTAAATCAAAACTATTGCCAAGTGGAAAAAAAGTGCCCAAAATATTTTTTCACTCAGTACCTCAGAGAAAAAAACGTTTTTACATGCCAGCAAAAAAACGTTTTACCTCAATAATTAATTGTCATTTAAAACCTATTGCAAGTCCCTGCAAAATAGGTTAAGTCTATGTATACAGTTTAAAAGCCAGAGAAGTACCATTTCCCAGAAAACTGAAGTGTAAAATATACATACATGACAGCCTGATATCAGCTACATCTACTGCATTCAAGGCTGAGTTTACATTATAACGGTATGGCAGGATTTTCTCATCAATTCCATGTCAGAAAATAATAAACTGCTACATACCTCTTTGCAGATTAATCTGCCTGCTGTCCCCTGATCTGAAGTTTACCTCTCCTCAGATGGCCGAGAAACAGCAATATGATCTTAACTACTCCGGCTAAAATCATAGAAAAACTCAGGTAGATTCTTCTTCAAATTCTACCAGAGAAGGAATAACACACTCCGGTGCTATTATAAAATAACAAACTTTTGATTGAAGATATAAAAACTAAATATATCACCATAGTCCTCTCACACATCCTATCTAGTCGTTGGGTGCAAGAGAATGACTGGAGGTGACGTAGAGGGGAGGAGCTATATAGCAACTCTGCTGGGTGAATCCTCTTGCACTTCCTGTAGGGGAGCAGTTAATATCCCACAAGTAATGATGACCCGTGGACTGATCACACTTAACAGAAGAAAGCTTAGATGCAATATTTTTCAAATAAAGACAGCAAGAGAACGAAGAGAAATTGATAATAGGAGTAAATTAGAAAGTTGCTTAAAATTGCATGTTCTATCTGAATCAAAATCGCGAAAGAAAAAAAAATTGGGTTCAGTGTCCCTTTAAAGGTTTCAGGCATAATGACTTGATGACTGTTAACCATAGTTCTTCGCAACATATCTAAGTCTGGCAGATTTTCTCTCTTAGTATAAGACTATTTAGTATAAGATACTTTCATGATATTCATTTACATTGTTCTTCTTTTCCATAGAACATTAGGACTATTATCATTACTTTGACATTATAGTCTAAGTCTGGACATAGGTCCGTTATGAGCAATCTCTTGCAGCTAATATATATACTCAAGTGATGTACCCTATTCTACTTCATTTTATCCCAAATATGCATATATTACATTATGCATTAGCATATATGACACTGACATTTACAATATTTCCACACCCCTTAGGATTTTACATGCTAATCTTCAGGTCTATTCTGATATGTTTTCCCTTAACCTATTTGTATATATATTTTGTCTATTCTGATTAAGGTTTAACCTTAAGTGGTAGCTCACTAAATAATCATTTAAATTCTGCTGTGGGCAGTTGTTGTAATTAACTTACCTGTTAAGGTATCAACCAATATGTCAGTATTTGCTTTTAAACATGGCAGTATTTCTATCAAGTTTATGGCTATGAATAAGACCAAGGCCAAAACATGTCAGACCCTTGCTTTTGATGTCGCAGTTATTTTTTTTAATATATATTGTTGTACAATAAAATCACTTAACAAGCTGTGCCGGCCTCTCTCTCTACGGCTTGCAATTTCCCCTTAAGCAAGGCACTTTTTCCATTTTATTTTTGGATCGTGTTTCGAGTATTCTCATTGGTGGCTCAGATGGATCATTTGGTGCACTGGTGATAGGCAAAGTGATATGATAGTGGTCACTGACAACTCCTGGCTTCTGGAAAGTGAGTACAGGAATGTACCATGAAGAATGGCGCTTGGAGTGCCACACCTACCGGACTGTAGGACAAAGACGATGGATCAGAGAGGACAACCGGTTTCTTCTTCTTACCAGGGTGGCGGCGCAGACGAGGTATTGAGCATGGCAGTTACACGTCCTCCTTGGCTATGTGTGATTGATTGTTACCTTCTCTCCCCAGCGGTGTTGCCAGTTAGCAATTGAGTATATCGCTTCCTATCGCACCACATATATATCTCTATATCTCACACACAAACACATATATATATATATATACACACACATACATACAGAAGTATGTGCGGCCATGAAAAAGGGCATTCAATAACAACATCATCAGAATCCAAAATATATGTTGACTTGAAACAACTGTCAGAACAATTGTCATACACCTTTTTGATATAGCATATTAAACAAGTGTCTTTGCTTTATTATATAATCGTAAAATTGATCATGTGTATTTACTTACATATTTATGCACACATACACATTATCAGTATTGATATGTTGCTATTAAACTAGTGCTGCTTGTCAATATATAATTGCTTATGAAGTTTTTGTACTTTAACAAAATAATTCATATTTAGTTCAAGGTTCCCACTATATCTGCATGATTCCTATCATTATATTATTGGTATAAATATTCACAAATATTCCCATGATATTCGTACATGGGTCCAGTGTGTCTTAGTCTATAAACATTAGTGGGGTTCAACCTTGGTTAACGGTCAAATAGAGAGAATTACTTTTTTCAGAATATATTTACAAAATACATATTTGTCTATTATAGCTTAGTGACTAGTGCCATCTTCCAAGGGATAAATATTCTGACTGCTAAATCTTAGCTCATTAACAAAAATGTTAATTAATCTGTAATTAGTGTTAGCCAATCCTTTGTTAACCTAACCTTATCAGTTGGGGTGGAGTTAAACGTTTTCCATAATATACACACTCAATCACAAAAGGGGGGCATAAGCAGACGGCACAAGGGCCACATAGGTCATGCACAATGACCCCACCCTGTCCAGAGGAGATGGGAGGCTAAGCTGACCAGACAGACAAGTCAGGTTTATGGCGAGACAGGGTTCCAGGGGTAACCTAGGAGGGTCTTTCACATTTAACCCTAGTGAAGTATGAAATAAACCTATATGAAACTGTTTTGTTAATGATTTATCATCTCTACATTTATATTCAAAGTTTTCTTATTTAATCAGGTGAGTTAATCAATTCTTGTTTGCCCTTTATAGTCACACATGTTTTTTCTAGGTAATTCCTGTTAACCTGGTCTTATCTGTCAACAAGAACACTGGGTTCAGGAATCTGTTAATATCATTTTCTAATGGTTTGCCATGATTATTAGCTTATCACATTCTTGCCAGCTATGCTGAGAATGTAAATAACAAATGTTTGTTTCTCTATTATACACTCAATCTACTGCAAATAAAATAAATTTAGTGATTGTTTTCATTATTTCTAACCTGAACAAATTATTAAATCATTGTAATGATGTATATTTATTGATTTGCTTCATTTAAATATTGCTTATTTTTTTTTATAAACTATCTTTGTTTATTGATCTAGTCTCAGTTTAATTAATAGACAAATTAGAACTAAAAGGATTCAGGTTCTATACGTATTATTCTTTGCAAATTATATCATTCAGAGTGTTATTAAATTGTACACATTGCCCCTGCAAAGTTGGTAACGCCCAATAAATATATAAATAAATATATATATATATATATATATATATATATATATATATATATATATATATATATATATATATATAATATAGAGGTTCCATATTATTTATTGTGTCTAAACACAGAATACACTTTGTGGGAACACTACTGAAATAATAATAACAATAATAATAATATTCACAACACAACATATTTGTAAAACAAAACAAAAAAGGTGGAAGACATTAATGCAGAAACGGACACTGTGCTAGCCAGCTACATCGCAAAATATTTACCACCAATCTGCTCTATAAGGTAAATTCACAATCACCAATGTGATAATGCACACATGAGTATGCATAAATACACAAACGGCAAAGAAAAATAAAAACAGAACACCTATAGTAAAGCAAGATGGTATATGGTAGGAAAGTATTATACTCTCCTAAAAATTTGGAGGTTCAAATTTGGGCTTCTATAAAAGGGACCTGCCTTTATTGCCAAGTGTTACAAGGGTGAGTTAAGAAAATAAACAGGGTGGGGAAAAAATAGTGAAAAGTGAATCTTACCTTCACAGGAACCACAGCAGTCTGTACCATATTCCTGAAACGACCAACTGAGGGATCAACATCCTCTGTAGAAAATAACAGGAATGTTATTAAAAACGTAGCACTTTTTTTTTCTTCCACAAATGGACAATAACCTTGTATAATCAGCCATGTTAATTAAGTGCACTACTATAACAAATAAGGCAACCAATTTAATGCATGATTTCACTGAGTGAACACAAAAATTATTACTGAAAGGTTCATTTTTCTTCCCCGAGTTGACTGTAGAGTGGTTTGCCCTAATTACTAAAGACTAAGGGCCTGATGATCAAACATTCTCCTGCTTGGAGAGTTAATTGTAGAGCAGACTTTACAAGGACTGAACTCACTGAATGCTCAAAGAAAAAAAGGGCAGAACTTTCCAGCACTGAGATCTTTCCCCTTTCTGTATCTGAAAAAGGAGACAAGCCCAGTGAAATATACCACTACATGAGATGAGAGTTGTGTTACACTTACACTTTGTGCATTGTATTTTATATTACCTTACATTTCATATTGGGTCCTTTCAGTATTATTACATTTAAGCTTTGCACTTTTCATGTTATATTTTAATACACAGTGTTACTTTAACAAATTAGGGTCATACTTTGTATATTTCTGTGTATCTTTTACAATTTACACGGCACTTGGTATTTTCTCTATTGCACAATAAAAACACAGCTTCAGAAAATGGGAGGAACAGGGGTTTTCCCAGAGTAGCTCTCTCACAAGTCTTGTGAAATGCTGTAAGCATTTTACACAAGCAGTTCTCACTGATTTTTCTCGCCAGCTGTATGCAGGTGAAATTTGCTCAAAATTCACAATATACTTATTTAACAGACAGAAATAGTAATGTATATTAAACCCGGGCTTGACAGACCCAACAGCCAGGTAGCCACTGGCTCCTAGAATTTTATCTCTAGCTCCTAACTTTTTGGGTTATTCTCCATATTTTTATATACAATTACCACTGTCTGGCTCCTAAATTTTAAACTAATTTGTCGACCCTTATATATGTATAGGCAAAAGCAAGTTATATCGCAAACGGAGCCTTTATATTAGCCCCAGGTGTACTTGAGTTACCTTCTCTCTACCCTGTGAAGCTCTGTATCCCAGAGAGCTTTATTACTTTCTATGGAAGGCATCTCATCTCTCTGATACTTCCATGTTCTGTCCTTTTTTGTATAAAATGTAGTGATTTCATTCCCTGTGAAGTCTGCACTATAATTTCTCTCCAGTCTAAAGAATCTTTGCTTATTGGGCCCACAGAAAGTAATGAAGCTCTCGAAAATAAAACTGAAAAAATGACAGCTTCAGTTTCCCAAACAGAAAAATACAAAGTGCAATGTAATTTGTAAATGATACACAAATATACAAAAGTATGACCCTAATATGTTAAAGTTACACAAACTGTAAAAGCATAATCACAATCCTAGTTACACTGCTGTATACAAAATAAAATACAAAACAGAAAGTGCAAAGTTTAAATGTAATAAAATGTAATCTGAAGTGTAAAGCAACAAAATACAAAGCACAAAGTGTAAATGCAGAAGAACTCAGGTCATGCAGTGCTATATTGCACTGGGCTTGTCTCTCCTTCACATACAGAAATGCAGGGAACGCCCCTTGGAGAGGTATAGCAAAAACAGAATTTATGCTTACCTGATAAATTACTTTCTCTTGCGGTGTATCCAGTCCACGGATTCATCCTTTACTTGTGGGATATTCTCATTCCCTACAGGAAGTGGCAAAGAGAGCACACAGCAAAGCTGTCCATATAGCTCCCCCTCTAGCTCCACCCCCCAGTCATTTGACCAAAGGTTAGGAAGAAAAAGGAGAAACCATAGGGTGCAGTGGTGACTGTAGGTTAAATTTTTTTTACCTGACTTAAATGCCAGGGCGGGCCGTGGACTGGATACACCGCAAGAGAAAGTAATTTATCAGTTAAGCATAAATTCTGTTTTCTCTTGCAAGGTGTATCCAGTCCACGGATTCATCCTTTACTTGTGGGATACCAATACCAAAGCTTTAGGACACAGATGAAGGGAGGGAACAAGACAGGTACCTTAAACGGAAGGCACCACTGCTTGCAAATCCTGTCTCCCAAAAATAGCCTCCGAAGAAGCAAAAGTATCGAATTTGTAAAATTTGGCAAAAAGATGCAGTGAAGACCAAGTTGCTGCCTTACAAATCTGTTCAACAGAAGCCTCATTTTTGAAAGCCCATGTGGAAGCCACTGCTCTGGTAGAATGAGCAGTAATTCTTTCAGGAGGTTGCTGGCCAGCAATCTCATAGGCCAAACGGAAGATGCTTTTCAGCCAAAAGGAAAGAGGTAGCAGTCGCTTTCTGACCTCTCCTCTTACCAGGATAACAAACAAGGAAGATGTTTGTCTGAAATCCTTAGTTGCTTGTAAATAGAACTTTAAAGCACGAACTACATCAAGATTGTGTAACAGACGTTCCTTCTTCGAAGATGGATTAGGACACAGAGAAGGAACAACTATTTCCTGGTTAATATTCTTGTTAGAAACAACTTTAGGAAGAAAACCAGGCTTGGTACGCAAAACTACCTTATCTGCGTGGAACACCAGGTAAGGTGAATCACACTGTAAGGCAGATAATTCTGAAACTCTTCGAGCAGAAGAGATAGCTATCAAAAACAAAACTTTCCAAGATAACAACTTAATGTCTATGGAATGTAAAGGTTCAAACGGAACCCCTTGAAGAACTGAAAGAACTAGATTTAAACTCCATGGCGGAGCCACAGGTTTATAGACGGGCTTGATTCTGACTAAAGCCTGAGCAAACGCTTGAACGTCTGGTACCTCTGCCAGATGCTTGTGTAACAGGATAGACAAAGCAAATATTTGTCCTTTTAAGGAACTAGCTGACAATCCTTTCTCCAATCCTTCTTGGAGAAAGGACAATATCCTGGAAATCCTAATCTTACTCCATGAGTAACCCTTGGATTCACACCAACAAAGATATTTCCGCCATATCTTATGGTAGATTTTCCTGGTGACAGGCTTTCTAGCCTGAATCAGAGTATCTATAACTGACTCAGAGAAACCACGCTTTGATAGAATTAAGCGTTCAATCTCCAAGCAGTCAGACGTAGAGAAACTAAATTTGGATGCTTGAACGGACCCTGTATTAGAAGATCCTGCCTCATTGGCAGTGTCCATGGTGGGACAGACGACATGTCCACTAGGTCTGCATACCAAGTCCTGCGTGGCCACGCAGGCGCTATCAGAATCACTGAAGCCTTCTCCTGCTTGATTCTGGCAACCAGACGCGGGAGGAGAGGAAACGGTGGAAAAACATAAGCCAGATTGAAGGACCAAGGCGCTGCTAGAGCATCTATCAATACCGCCTTGGGATCCCGGGACCTGGACCCGTAGAGAGGAAGTTTGGTGTTCTGACGGGACGCCATCAGATCCAACTCTGGGGTGCCCCATAGCCGAGTCAGCTGGGCAAATACCTCCAGGTCGAGTTCCCACTCCCCCGGGTGAAAAGTCTGACGACTTAGAAAATCCGCCTCCCAGTTGTCTACTCCTGGGATGTGAATTGCTGAGAGATGGAAGGAGTGATCCTCCGCCCACCTGATTATTTTGGTTACTTCCGTCATCGCTAGGGAACTCTTTGTTCCCCCCGATGATTGACGTAAGCTACAGTCGTGATGTTGTCCGACTGAAATCTGATGAATTTGGGCGCCGCTAGTTGAGGCCATGCTTGAAGAGCGTTGAATATCGCCCTCAGTTCCAGAATATTTATCGGGAGAAGTTTCTTCCCGAGACCATAAGCCCTGAGCTTTCAGGGAGTCCCAGACCGCACCCCAGCCTAACAGACTGGCGTTGATCGTTACAATGATCCACTCTGGCCTGCGCAAACATATTCCCTGAGACAGGTGATCCCGAGACAACCACCAGAGAAGAGAATCTCTGGTCTCCTGGTCCAACTGAATTTGAGGAGAAATCTGCATAATCCCCATTCCACTGTTTGAGCAATCATAGTTGCAGTGGTCTGAGGTGTATTAGTTTTAACTTTCTGACCTCCGTCAGAAATATTTTCATTTCTACCGAGTCTATCAGGGTTCCTAGGAATGGAACTCTTGTGAGGGGGGAGAGAGAACTCTCTTTGACGTTCACCTTGCACCCGTGAGACCTCAGAAAGGCCAATAATCTCTGTGTGAGACTTGGTACTTTGGAAAGTCGACGCCTGAATTAAGATGTCGTCTAGGTAAGGCGCCACTGCTATGCCCCGCGGTCTTAGAACCGCCAGGAGGGACCCTAGCACCTTTGTGAAAATTCTGGGAGCTGTGGCCAACCCGAAAGGAAGAGCCACAAACTGATAATGCTTGTCCAGAAAGGCGAACCTGAGAAACTGGTGATGATCTTTGTGGATAGGAATGTGCAGATACGCATCCTTTAGATCCACGGTAGTCATATATTGACCCTCCTGGATCATTGGTAAGATTGTCCGAATGGTCTCCATCTTGAATGATGGGACTCTGAGGAATTTGTTTAGAATTTTGAGATCCAGGATTGGTCTGAAAGTTCCTTCTTTTTTGGGAACCACAAACAGGTTTGAGTAAAACCCCAGTCCTTGTTCTGCAATTGGACCTGGGTGGATCACTCCCATTGTATGTAGATCTTCTACACAGCGTAAAAACGCCTCTTTCTTTGTCTGATCTGTAGACAGACGAGAAATGTGGAACCTTCCCCTTGGAGGAGAGTCCTTGAATTCTAGAAGGTATCCCTGGGCTACAATCTCTAATGCCCAAGGATCGTGTACATCTCTTGCCCAGGCCTGAGCGAAGAGAGAGAGAGTCTGCCCCCTACTAGATCCGGTCCCGGATCGGGGGCTACCCCTTCATGCTGTCTTGGTGGCAGCTGCAGGCTTTTTGGCCTGTTTACCCTTATTCCAGCCCTGGTAAGGTTTCCAGGTTGCCCTGGGCTGTGAAGCGTTACCCTCTTGCTTTGCAGCGGGAGAGGATGAAGCGGGGCCGTTCCTGAAATTTCGAAAGGAATGAAAATTAGCTTTATTCTTTGTCTTAAAGGGCTTGTCCTGAGGGAGAGCATGGCCTTTTCCCCCGGTGATATCTGAAATAATCTCTTTCAATTCAGGCCCGAAGAGGGTCTTTCCTTTGAAAGGAATGTTCAAAAGCTTGGATTTAGACGACACATCGGCCGACCAGGACTTTAGCCATAGCACCCTGCGCGGCAAAATGGCGAAACCTGAATTTTTCACCGCTAACTTATCTATTTGGAAAGCGGCGTCCGTGATAAAAGAATTAGCTAGCCTTAGAGCCTTAATTCTATCCATAATTTCCTCATATGAGGTCTCCGTCTGGAGCGAGTCTTCCAGCGCCTCAAACCAGAAAGCCGCTGCAGTAGTTACAGGAATAATGCAGGCAATAGGTTGGAGAAGAAAACCTTGTTGAACAAAAATTTTCTTAAGTAAACCCTCTAACTTTTTATCCATAGGGTCTTTAAAAGCACAACTGTCTTCAATTGGTATGGTTGTGCGTTTAGCAAGTGTAGAAACAGCCCCCTCCACCTTAGGGACCGTCTGCCACGAGTCCCACACAGCGTCAGGTATGGGAACATTTTCTTAAAAACAGGAGGGGGAACAAAGGGAATACCTGGTCTATCCCACTCCCTAGTAACGATATCCGCAATCCTCTTAGGGAGCGGAAAAGTATCCGTGTAAACAGGGACCTCTAGGTACTTGTCCATTTTACACAATTTCTCTGGGATCACCAAAGGGTCGCAGTCATCCAGAGTAGCTAATACCTCCCTAAGCAAAACGCGGAGGTGTTCTAGTTTAAATTTAAAAGCCAATGTATCTGAATCTGTCTGAGGAGGAACCCTTCCTGAATCAGAGACTTCTCCCTCAGACATCAAATCCCTCACTCCCACTTCAGAGTGTTGCGAGGGTATATCGGATACGGCTACCAAAGCGTCAGAATGCTCATAATCTGTTCTTAAAACGGAGCGATCACGCTTTGCAGGTAACACGGGCAGTTTAGATAAGAAGGCTGTAAGAGAATTATCCATGACTGCCGCTAAGTCTTGTAATGTAAAAGGGTTAGACGCACTAGAGGTACTAGGCGTCGCTTGCGCGGGCGTAACTGGTTGTGACACTTGGGGAGAGGCAGACGGGCTACCCTCGTTACCTTCAGTCTGAGAATCATCTTGGGCCACATTCTTAAGTGCAACAATATGATCTTTAAAGTGTATAGACATATCAGTACAAGTGGGACACATTCTGAGAGGGGGTTCCACCATGGCTTCTAAACACATTGAACAAGGATTTTCCTTAGTGTCAGACATGTTTAACAGACTAGTAATATACACAAGCAGGCTTGGAAATCACTTTAATCAAATAAAAAACACAATTTGAAAAAAACGTTACTGTGCCTTTAAGAGATAAAAAGCACACAATTTTACAAAACAGTGAAAAATGCAGCAATCTTTCTGAAATTTTCACAGTATGTAGCTAAAGCCTTAATAAGATTGCACCACAAGTTTCAAAACGATTAACCCCTTAATGCCCAAACCGGAGCAGCCTAAAGCCAACACCCAGTTAAATTACTACAGCACCTTGCCACAGCCTTGCTGTGGCCCTACCTGCCCTTAGGGATCAGATTTGGGGGAATATAGCTTCTTTTAGGCCCTCAAACATCAGCAGGACCCTCCATGTGAAACAGCATGAACTTTTCTGCAATTCTAAGTGCGCAACTGAGGCACGAAATAAGGCCACTCCCACTCTACTCCAGAGCTGTGAGGCCTAGTAAATCACTCCTAAGTGACTAAAAAACAGCCATGTGGTAATAACCCCAGAAAGAACCCAAAACGGCTTTCAAAGTGTCTTGCAAAACGATTTTTCCTTAGCCAAACAATCGATTGCCCTGAATAAGTGTCAACCAGTATATTAGCCCTATTATGTAAGCATTCAATTCCTTACTAAGTCTGTGAACATAGCTTACCCTCCCCTCATGGGGATATTGTCAGTCTCTTCTAGCATTATCTCAGTCTTGTCTAGAAATAAATGACTGAACATACCTTATTGCAGATCACCCTGCAAACTGTTCCCCCCAACTGAAGTTTTCTGGTACACCTCAGTCCTGTGTGGGAACAGCAGTGGATTTTAGTTACAACATGCTAAAATCATTTTCCTCTCAGCAGAAATCTTCATCACTTTTCTGCAAGAGAGTAAATAGTACAAGCCGGTACCATTTAAAATAAACTTTTGATTGAAGATAATAAAACTACAATTCTAACACCACATTCACTTTAATGCAAAGAGAATGACTGGGGGGTGGAGCTAGAGGGGGAGCTATATGGACAGCTTTGCTGTGTGCTCTCTTTGCCACTTCCTGTAGGGAATGAGAATATCCCACAAGTAAAGGATGAATCCGTGGACTGGATACACCTTGCAAGAGAAATTAAGTTTATATCAGAAAGCTCTCAATATGTATGTGAGCTAACCACGACTGATGTTACTGGCAATTACTATAATACTGGTGGGATATGGCAGATCTGTTGGATGGCAATTACTGGAATTCAGGTGGCATGGCTTTGTGTGTGGGAAAATTATTAGAATGAAAATTAATATTTAATTAAAAAAGAAAAGAAGATGGAGTCGAGGAAGACAAACAGTAATGTATGTCCATCTGAAGGAATTAGGAAAACTACTACAAAGACAGGTTAAGGGAAGAAAATAAATGAAATAAGAATTTTTTTTTAAGATTTTCTTTTGTTATATACTTTAATTCCACTATTTCAAGCTAAGAAAATACCAACCTCTGCTGGCTTTATAATGGAAGCATCTTCCTCCGAGCAGCTAGTTAAAAATACAATCTAGCTACGCAAGTTGTGCAGTACTACGCAACGTGCATAGGGAGATTGTAATTTAACTCCTCCTCCATTGGTTTTCACTGATGTCCAGCCAGGCACTATAGGGGAGTTGCTGCGCGACGGGGTGACACCATCAGAGGAGATTAATTCCTGCTTGATGGTGTCAAGGACCACCAACATCTTCGTGGACCACTGGTTGGCGACCGTTGATATAGACAACCCATCAAAACTTAAAAACATAATTTATGCTTACCTGATAAATTTATTTCTTTTGTAGTGTATCCAGTCCACGGATCATCCATTACTTATGGAATATATTCTCCTTCCCAACAGGAAGCTGCAAGAGTCCACCCACAGCAAAGCTGCTATATAGCTCCTCCCCTAACTGCCATATTCAGTCATTCGACCGAAAACATGCAGAGAAAGGAAAAACCATAGGGTGCAGTGGTGACTGTAGTTCAAATGAAAAAATTACCTGCATTAAAGTGACAGGGCGGGCCGTGGACTGGATACACTACAAGAGAAATAAATTTATCAGGTAAGCATAAATTATGTTTTCTCTTGTTAAGTGTATCCAGTCCACGGATCATCCATTACTTATGGAATACCAATACCAAAGCTAAAGTACACGGATGATGGGAGGGACAAGGCAGGTACTTAAACGGAAGTTACCACTGCCTGTAAAAAACCCTTTCTCCCAAAAATAGCCTCCGAAGAAGCAAGGTATCAAATTTGTTAAATTTGAAAAGTATGAAGCGCAGACCAAGACTCCGTCTTGTAAATCTGTTCAACAGAAGCCACATTTAAAAAAGGCCCAAGTGAAAACCACAGCTCTAGTAGAATGAGCTGTAATCCCTTCAGGAGGCTGCTGTCCAGCAGTCTCATAAGCTAAATGAATTATGCTTTTTAACCAAAAAGACAGAGAGGCTGCTGAAGTCTTTTGACCTCTCCTCTGTCCAGAATAGACAACAAACAAGGTGAACGTTTGATGAAAACTGTAGTAGCTTGTAAGTAAAACTTTAAAGCACAAACCACGTCCAATATTGTGTAATAGACGTTCCTTCTTTGAGGAAGGATTAGGATACAAGCATGGAACAACTATCTCTTGAGTGATGTACTTGTTAGATACCACCTTAGGAAAAAACCCAGGTTGGTACGCAGGACTACCTTATCCGTACGAAGGACCAGATAAGGAGAATCACATTGTGTTACGGTTACCCTTAGTCTCGCTGAGAGATGGACCGCTTAGTAGCCTGGATCCCTATTGCTAAAGAGGGGAGAAGCTGCTTTCCATAGTATTCTATATGAGTCTCGCAAATATAGAATAATCTCCCTTAGCTGCAGTACAGCTAGGATACCCTTCTGCCCACAAAAACGAGTCAACGCTGTGATTGAGGGTCAAAACAAGAACTCAGGACTGGGATGCCCAGCCTGCTTTTTATTAAAGTTACATGCACACAGGGCACTCCCAGGGGGAGAGGGGGGGAAGCACAAAATCCCCCATCACACATTTAGATAGAGAGCACTGTCCTTTGACAGGCCACAATAGGATTACAGTACTTAAGATAACAAGTTTACAAGTTCATCTTATCAATTAGCAGTCTGGCTCCAGAGGTGATTAGACAATAGTTTCTAAAAGCTGAAAAAAAAGAGTTAACTCTTTATGAAATGAAACTTGTTACGGTTTTCTTGGAGCCCTTCTTAGGCGCTGGCTTGCTGGTTCAGGCATTGCTGCTGGGAAATAAGCTCTTCACAACAAAATAACTAATGCTTCTGTAACATTGCTCCCTTTCTGTGGAACACTCTGGCAGACACGGTCTGACCCCTTTTCGGGGCAGACTAAGGCTGTCCAGACCGCTGGTTATGCGGGGCTGAGGTCGGTTTGTCTGGACAACCCGTCGGCGTTGCCATTCTGTTTCCCAGGTCTGTAAGTAATGGTGAAATTGAAAGTTTGCAACGATAAGCTCCAACGTAATAGCCTGCCGTTATCTCCAGAGACCCGGTTCAGCCACACCAACGGGTTATGGTCGGTGACCAGAGTGAACTCCTGCCCATATAAATAGGGAGTCAATTTCTTTAATGCCCACACCAAAGCCAAACACTCCTTTTCGACCGCTGCATAGCTGACTTCGCGGGGCAGGAGCTTCCGGCTGATGTAGGCAACTGGATGCTCCCCTCCATCTTCGCCTACTTGGCTGAGGACGGCTCCCAGCCCGAACATGGAAGCATCGGTATGGACGATAAAACGTTTGTTAAGGGCTGGGGCCGCCAAGACAGGAGCGTTAATTAGAGCATTTTTGAGAGCCTGGAAAGCCGTTTCACAGTGGGGAGACCACAGGACCTGTCGAGGTAAGTTCTTCTTGGTCAAGTCAGTCAGGGGTTTGGCAAGTGTGCTGTAGTCTGGTACGAACCGTCTATAGTACCCTGCCGTGCCCAGGAAGGCTAGGACCTGAGTCTTAGTGATGGGGGTGGGCCAATTGGCGACAGCTTCTATTTTGGCCGGCTCTGGTCGCTGCTTTCCACACCCCACCCGGTGACCCAGGTACTGTACCTCGGCCATCCCAAAGTGGCATTTTTCTGGCTTCAGAGTCAGGCCAGCAGCCCGGATCTGATCCAGAACCATTCCCACATGAGCTAAGTGGTCCTCCCAGGACTCACTGTGGATCGCTATGTCGTCCAGGTAGGCGCAAGCAAAACTCTGGAAGCCATCCAGGAGCCTATCCACCAAGCGCTGGAATGTAGCTGGGGCATTCTTCATCCCAAACGGCATTACCCTAAACTGATATAAGCCGAATGGGGTGACGAATGCCGACTTGGGGATAGCCTCCGGGGCCAGGGGAATCTGCCAGTAACCTTTGCAGAGGTCAATAGTGGTCAGGTAATTTCCCCTGGCTATACGATCGAGTAGCTCGTCTACCCTGGGCATAGGGTAAGCGTCCGTCACGGTATTTTCATTGAGCCTCCGATAGTCTACGCAGAACCGGGTGGTCCCATCTTTCTTGGGCACCAAGACAACTGGGGAGGCCCAGGGACTATCGGAGGGCTCAATTACCCTGAGCTGGAGCATCTCATCGATCTCCTTCTTCATTCCTGTCCTAACTGCTTCGGGGATTCGGTACGGAGCCTGGCGCAAGGGAGCTTGTCCCGGAGTATCTACCTGGTGGGTGGTTAAAGTAGTGTACCCTGGCTTCGGGGAGAAGGTGAGGTGTTTGGACTGGAGGAGTTGGTTGAGCTGCTCCCTTTCAGTGGGGCTAAGTCGGTCCCCTATCTGAACCTGCGCCACTATACCTGTGGGGAGGCTCTTTTCTAATAGGTCTGGAATGGGTAAACTGTCGGGGTCTTCCTGAGGGGAACAACATACGGCCGTCACGTTCTCTGGTCGCTCAAAATATTCCTTGAGCATGTTTACATGGAATGTCTTTCTAAGATTGTTGTCGTGGCAGCTAGCTATCACATAAGTGGTGTCTCCCCTTTTCTCTACGATCTGGTAGGGACCCTGCCAGGACGCCTGCAATTTGTCTGTCTTCACCGGCTTAAGTACTAACACCTTTTGTCCTATGGTGAAGATTCTCTTTCGGGCCCCCCGATCGTACCATACTTTCTGTCTTCTCTGGGCCAACTGGAGATTAGCCCGCACGGATTTGGCTAATTGCTCCATTCGGTCCCTGAGTTCCAGCACGTATGGCACAATGGGGACACCGTCAGCCTCCATCTCTCCCTCCCAGTGCTCCCGGATCAGGTTTAGGGGTCCCCGTACCTTTCTTCCGTAGAGCAACTCGAAGGGAGAGAACCCTGTCGTTTCCTGGGGCACCTCCCGATAAGCAAATAGGAGGTGCGGCAGGAAGCGTTCCCAGTCTCGGTATTCCTGAGTGAACGTCTTGAGCATTTGCTTGAGGGTCCCATTGAACCTCTCACACAGCCCGTTCGTCTGGGGGTGGTATGGGGAGCTTAGGAGGGACTTAATTTTGCAAACCTGCCAGAGTTGTTGGGTCAATTCAGCCGTAAATTGGGTGCCTCGGTCGGATAGGATTTCTTTTGGAAATCCTACCCGGGAGAACACCTGTACTAGTGCATTCGCTACCGTATCCGCTTGTATGTTGGATAGGGCGACAGCCTCTGGGTACCTGGTAGCGTAGTCCACTACGGTAAGAATGTATCGCTTACCGGAGGGACTAGGGGTAGCCAGTGGTCCCACTAGGTCAATAGCAACCCGGCTGAAGGGTTCCTCTACAATGGGCATATTTACTAGCTGGGCTTTAGGGTGATCGCCTCGCCTTCCTACTCGTTGACACACATCGCAGGTGTTACAGTAAGTTCTAACGTCAGCGTGCACCCCTGGCCAAAAGAACGTGTGAGTAATGCGGTGTAGGGTACGGGTAACGGCTAGGTGGCCTGCTAAGGGGATGTCGTGGCCTATTTTGAGGATTTCTTGACGGTATTTGTGGGGCACTACCAGCTGTCGCCTACGCTGTCCCCTTTTCTCTGTCCAGCGGTATAGTTTCCCTTTTTCCCATAAGAATGTTTCGTTATCTGCCCCGCCCCCTCCGGTCTCTGCTCGTTCCCGGTACTTTTGTAAGGTCGGGTCAGTCTTAGACTCTGCCTCGAAAGCATCTGGGGTGTCCCAGGGTATGGGGCCTAACCTGTCAGGCAAGGTCGGGGTAGGTCTTACCTGTGTCTCCCGCACTGGTGAAAGCTCTCGCTCCGTCCGGGCTTGGGCCCGTGTAGTCACTGGGTCCGCCTCGTTGTTGCATACTGGAGCATAGGCAGAAGTCATGGGGCCCAAATCGTTGCCCAGTAGTACTTCGGCAGGTAAATTATCCATTAGGCCCACGTTCACAGCCCCCTTTCCCGCTCCCCAATCAAGATGCACTTGAGCTGTTGGAATTTTGTACACATCCCCCCCCGCCACTCTAACGGCCACAGTCTGTCCGGATCGCTTGTGCTCTGGCACCAAATGACTCTGTACCAGCGTGATAGTAGCCCCTGTGTCTCGCAATCCCTCGGTAGATCGCCCCTCGAGCCATACCCTCTGCCGATGGTGCTGGCGGTTATCTGAGGCAGCATATACAGGGTCTGCCTCGTGAAGCGGCCCCACATATCCCTCCATAGGGGCCTCTTGGTTAACACAGAGGGCCCGGGCCGGACGATAGGACCCAGAGGGGTCATTGTAATTCCTGGGTGTCTGGTGCGTATTAAAGGGGCAGCTAGCCATGAAATGCCCTGGTTGCTTGCATCGGTGGCAAGTCGGTCTGGGACGCTCAGAGCTGTTATTGGGTGGTCCTGAGTGTCGGACGGGCCCTGTGGGCACCGGGGCTCGGAATTCAGCACGAGGGGGTGCACGGTAAACCTCTCTGGGTTCGACCCGTGCTGGAGCTCGGTAGTTCATGGGTTCGTGAAGACGGGAGTCATAATGTTCATCGGCCAATTTGGCTGCTTCTTCTAAGGTAGAAGGCCGCCTGTCTCGCAGCCATTCCTTCCCTTGCTGTTCCATGCCATTATAAAAATGTTCTAAGAGAAACAATTGTAAAATTTCCTCCCCAGTCACCGCTTTACTTCCGCTCAGCCAGTGATTTGCCGCTCTCCGCATTCGGTGCGCCCATTCCATATGGGTATCGTTAGGCTTCTTTTCCGTGCCCCGAAACTGTCGGCGATACGTGTCCGGAGTTACAGCGTACCGTCGCAACAGTGTCTCCTTAACTAGCTCATACTGTGTCACTTCCTCAGCACCCAGAGTACGAAAGGCTTCCAGGGCTCGCCCGGATAGTTTCCCAGACAATATCGTGGGCCACTCTCTGTTGGGAATCTGGTGCAGGGCACATTGCCTTTCGAAGTCCGCCAAATATTCATCAATCCCTGTCTCGCTCTCTAGGAAGGGTCGAAATGCCGCATAGGGTATCTTGGGCCTCCCAGCATTTTCGACAGGGATGATTACCTGCGGGGCTTCAGCATTGCGGTGTGCGTTCGCTAGGTTGAGTTCGTGGGCTCGAGTCTCTCGTATATCCTCGTCCGCCTCCGCCATCAACTGCTGTACCAATTCCATGGAGGGGTTCGGCCCGTATAATGAGAGCCTTTCCCGAACAATCCTGGTTTTTTCGTCACTAATCGTGGTCGGTGTTTCCGCCATTGTGAAGCTCTGATCCAGTTCGGTCAATTCTGCGATCAGCTCTCTCCTCGGCCGGTTGCTGGCGTACCCCCCTCTGCTTTCAAGTAAATCCTTTAGGGTTGTACGCTTCAATTTTTCGTAAGCGCTCTCCATCCGTTCTGTACCTCTCCTAGGAAATCCAGGAAAATCCCGCCGCTGCCGCCAAATGTTACGGTTACCCTTAGTCTCGCTGAGAGATGGACCGCTTAGTAGCCTGGATCCCTATTGCTAAAGAGGGGAGAAGCTGCTTTCCATAGTATTCTATATGAGTCTCGCAAATATAGAATAATCTCCCTTAGCTGCAGTACAGCTAGGATACCCTTCTGCCCACAAAAACGAGTCAACGCTGCGATTGAGGGTCAAAACAAGAACTCAGGACTGGGATGCCCAGCCTGCTTTTTATTACAGTTACATGCACACAGGGCACTCCCAGGGGGAGAGGGGGGGAAGCACAAAATCCCCCATCACACATTTAGATAGAGAGCACTGTCCTTTGACAGGCCACAATAGGATTACAGTACTTAAGATAACAAGTTTACAAGTTCATCTTATCAATTAGCAGTCTGGCTCCAGAGGTGATTAGACAATAGTTTCTAAAAGCTGAAAAAAAAGAGTTAACTCTTTATGAAATGAAACTTGTTACGGTTTTCTTGGAGCCCTTCTTAGGCGCTGGCTTGCTGGTTCAGGCATTGCTGCTGGGAAATAAGCTCTTCACAACAAAATAACTAATGCTTCTGTAACACAGATAACTTGGAGAGTCTACGAGTCGAGGAATTAGCTACCCAAAAGGAACTTTCCAAGATAAAGATTGATATCTATGGAACAAAAAAGGTTCAAACGGAACTTCTTGAAGAACCTTAAGAATCAGGTTTAAGCTCCATGGCGGAGCAACAGTTTTAAACACAGGCTTGGATCTAAACAAAGCCTGACCAAATGCCTGAACGTCTAGAATACCTGCCAGACGCTTGTGCAAAAAAATAGACAGAGTAAAAATCTGTCCCCTTTTAAGGAATTAGCTGACAACCCTTTTCTCAAAAACATCTTGGAGAAAAGATAATATCCTGGGAATCCAGACTTTACTCCATGAGTAACCCTTGGATTCATAACAATCAGATATTTACACCATATCTATGTTCAATTTTCCTAGAGACAGGCTTTCATGTCTGTATTAAGGTATCAATTACTGACTCGGAGAAGCCATGCTTTGATAACATCAAGCGTTCAGTCTCCAGGCAGTCCATCTCAGATTGATTCTATTTAGATGGTTGAAAGGACCCTGAGGTAGAGGGACCTGTCTCTGAAGCAGAGACCGTGATGGAAAGGATGACATGTCCACCAGATCTGCATACCAGGTCCTGCGTGGCTACGCAGGCGCTGTCAAAAACACCAAAGCCCTCTCCTGCTTGGTCTTGACCTCCGGAGGAAATCCCACTCCCCCGGAAGAAAAGTCTGACGACTTAGAAAATCCACCTCCCAGTTCTCAACACCTGGGATATGGATAGCTGATAGACAAGAGTGAGTCTCTGTCCAGTGAATTATTGTAAGACTTCTAACATCGCTAGGGAACTTCTGTTCCCCCTTGATGGCTGATGTAAGCCACAGTCGTGTATATTGTCCGACTGAGTATGATGTACCTCAGAGTTGCTAACTGAGGCCAAGTCTGAAGAGCATGGAATATCACTCCCAGTTCCAGAATATTTATTAGAAGGAGGGTCTCCTCCTAAGTCCACTATCCCTGAGCCTTCAGGGAGTTCCAGACTGCATCCCAACCTAAAAGGCTGGCATCTATTGTAACAATTGTCCCATCTGACCTGCGGAAGGTCATACCCTTGGACAGATGGACCCGACATAGTCACCAGACTAGAGAATCTCTGGTCTCTTGGTCCAGGTTTAACAGGGGGACAAATCTGTGTAATCCCCGTTCCTCTGACTGAGCATGCATAGTTGCAGCGGTCTGAAATGTAGACGTGCAAACGGTACTATGTCCCTTGCCGCTACCATTAAGCCGATTTCATTCATGTACTGAGCCACCGAAGGGCGCGGAAGGGATGAAAAAAACACGGCAGAAATTTAGAAACTTTGACAACCTGGACTCCGTCAGGTAAATTTTCATTTCTACAGAATCTATCAGAGTCCCTAGGAGGGAAACCCTTGAGATTGGGGATAGAGAACTCTTTCCATGTTCACTTTCCACCCATGTGATCTCAGAAATGCCAGTACTATGTCCGTATGAGACTTGGCAATTTGGATGTTTGACGCCTGTATCAGGATGTCGTCTAAATAAGGGGCCACTTCTATGCCCCGCGGTCTAAGGACCGCCAAAGCGACCCCAGAACCTCCATAAAGATTCTTGGGGCTGTAGATATCCCAAAGGAAAGAGCTACAAACTGGTAATGCCTGTCTAGAAAAGCAAACCTGAAAAACGATGGTGATCTTTATGCATCACAATGTGAGGATAAGCATCCTTCAAATCCATTGTAGTCCTCTATTGACTCTCCTGGATCATAGTTAAGATGGTACGAATAGTTTCCATCTTAAATGACGGAATTCTGAGGAATTTGTTTAAGATCTTTAGATCCAAAATAGGTCTGAAGGTTCCCTCTCCTTGGGAACCACAAACAGATTTGAGTAAAAACTCTGTCCCTGTTCCTCTCTTGGAACTGGATGGATCTCGTACACAATGTAAGAATGCCTCCTTCTTTATCTGGTTTGCAGATAATTGTGAAAGGCGAAATCTCCCCTTTTTTGGGGGGGGAATCTTTGAAATCCAGAAGATATCTCTGGGATATAAATTCCAATGCCTAGGGATCCTGGGCATCTCTTGCCCACGCCTGGGCAAAGAATGAAAGTCTGCCCCCTATAGGATCCGTTACCAGATAGGGGTCCGTTCCTTCATGCTGCCTTAGAGGCAGCAGCAGGCTCCTTGGCCTGCTTATCTTTGTTCCAGGTCCGATTGTCTCCAGACCGCCTTGGACTGAGCAAAAATTCCCTCTTGTTTTGCCTTAGAGGAAGAGGATGCCACACCTGCCCTGAAGTTTTTAAAAGGTACGAAAATTAGACTTTTTTTTTTTTTTTTTTTTTTTGAAGCCCTTTTGAGCCCTTCAGAGATGTCCTATAGCATGCAGGGGACTGCTGAGGGAAGCTGAATGTCACTGTTTGTAATTTTAACTGCACCAACTGTAACTTTTATACTATAACAGTGGAAAGCCTCAGGAAACTGTTTCTATGCAAAATTTAAGCCAGCCATGTGGAAAAAACTTAGGCCCCAATAAGTTTTATCACCAAACATATGTTAAAAAACGATTAAACATGCCAGCAAACGTTTTAAAATACATTTTTACAAGAGTATGTATCTCTATTAATAAGCCTGATACCAGTCGCTATCGCTGCATTTAAGGCTTTACTTACATTACTTCGGTATCAGCAGTATTTTCTTAGTCAATTCCATTCCTAGAAAAATATTTTACTGCACATACCTTATCTGCAGGAAAACCTGCACGCCATTCCCCCTCTGAAGTACCTCACTCCTCAGAATGTGTGAGAACAGCAAATGGATCTTAGTTACGTCTGCTAAGATCATAGAAAAACGCAGGCAGATTCTTCTTCCAAATACTGCCTGAGATAAACAGCACACTCCGGTGCCATTTAAAAATAACAAACTTTTGATTGAAGAATAAACTAAGTAGAAAGCACCACAGACTCTCACAACCTCCTATCTATGTTGAGGCTTGCAAGAGAATGACTGAATATGGCAGTTAGGGGAGGAGCTATATAGCAGCTTTGCTGTAGGTGGACTCTTGCAGCTTCCTGTTGGGAAGGAGAATATATTCCATAAGTAATGGATGATCCGTGGACTGGATACACTTAACAAGAGAAATAGTATTTTCTGGGCGATATGTTTTTTAGGTTTCCCCAGACCCTTTAGGAATCCAGTACATAAAAGTAAATAAAGCTGCACTCCAAAGGTTCTTGGTAGACAAAAAGTGAGAAACTTTTATTAAAGCTTAAATCAGCAGCAACATTTCGGGGCTGCTGCTCATTTATCAAGCTAAAATCACACTGTGCATAACAACCGTTTAAACTCATGCAAGTAAAGTAAGGGCCAATCATATGAGATCAGGTGGGCGTGACTTCCTATGTTGAACATCTCTCTCTCTGCAAGTGCTACTTAGGTGCTGAATGAAAAATGGGCCGGCTCCTAAGCTTACATTCCTGCTTTTTCAAATAAAGATAGCAAGAGAACAAAGAAAAGTTTATAATAGGAGTAAATTAGAAAGTTGCATGCTCTATCTGAATCATGAAAGAAAAATGTGGGTTGTGTGTCCCTTTAAGCCTTTTATGTTATTTAGAAATGGCATGAATGAGAGAGAAGGTGCTTACCAGGGTTAATAACCTCATCATCTTCACTAAATGTTACTCGTGAATTCCTCCTTTTCCTTTTGGGTCTCTGGATATCAAGATTTCCTTCTTCTATGGTGAGTGTTGATATCCTCTTGTTATGAGCAGTGTTAAATTCTGTAAGATTCTGCAAACAAGAGGAAGTCATTACTATGGTTTGTCTACCCTACAAATTTATTCGCATAAAATAATTAAAAAAAATAGTTGGTGTGTGAAATTATAGAACTAGAAATCAACACAAAAATTACAGAAATTTCTATATCTTGGCTCATATCCCTGTATAATAATCGCAGTGACAACCACTACCTGTGGAGAGTGCAAAGAATTGACCACTCCCCAATTTATTAGTATATAAGCGAGTGTTTCCAGAGACCCCTCCGCCTACTCTTAGAGATACCCAGAAGTATATGGACAGAAACAAGCCAAGGAGAGAGCCTGGCGATTATTATACAGGGATATGAGCCAAGATCTAGAAATATCTGTAATTTTAGTGTTAATTTCTAGTTATCTTGGATCTCCCTGTAAAATAACCAGTGAGACAAATATAAAGCAATGCACCCCCCCCCCCCCCCACACACACACACGGGTAGGGATAAAAATCGCAAGATAGCAAAGAATGCTTTACAAATTATGGGCTTTTATACTTCATTTTAATTCATTTTTATAAATTAAGGGCTTTTCAACCATATTGGTGTCTGGTCAGTACGTTGGGTCAGACATTACCCAGCCTTTTTAGGCGCTTTATACACATGTCTTACTTTACAAATTAGACCCAAACAAAAGTAAATTACAAAAAAAAAAAATCTGGCAAGGCAAATTACCAAGTATGTAGTGAAAATAAAGGTGCAGAAAGATTAAAAAAAAAAAAAAACGACCAAGAACTGCAGTAAGAGTAGCATCTGTCTGTAGTCCCAGAGAGGTTAAAGTAGCTATCACGTGAGGCCTGATCCTGTTGAAAATAGGAACTATTTTTTGTGTGTAAGTGCTGGAAACAATCCAAATGGAAAAAGTATACAGAGTGGGTGTCAAACCCTGAAATAACAGTCTGCCAGTTATCCAGATACACTAAATTTCATAAGATGGACAAATGAACACTGGACAACCTCCAAACTATAAGGAGGTGGTCTGCAATTGCTTTTCATGAAAAAAGTGAAGTTGAAACACCGCATAAAGAAGGAAATCTGGTTCTAAAGAAGAACAATGGTTATCCCGATAGAAGGGGAAAAAAAAGCTTAAAGTTAGACATTTGTCCCACTGAAGCGATTTCCCAAAAGACACTTCCCTCACAGGTTGAAATGGTGCATCTGACATGACACCAAAGTCCAGAGAGAGATCCCAATGAGGTCTCACCGAACTTCTAACAGAAAGTTTATGAGACAGTTTCTGAAACAAATAGAAGTGTAGGAACTCCCAAGACCAATGAGTAACAAACAATAACAAATATAAGTAGCAAAGTTCCTGGATTACGTAAGTAACCATCAAAAAATAATTTTTGATACAATGGCAGGATTAAAATAATAAACAACAGAATACAGCAAATTATAATGTTAAGCAAACATAACACTACACAAAACTCCTCTGAACCTGAATGACAGAACAGACCCCAAAGCAACATGCTCAGAGTGATAGAAAAGAAACAGTACTGCTCTTGTAACAAACCGTATATAAGTCAGCAAAAGCTCAAATACAGAGGGTCTGGAAATTTAAAAAAAATAGACATAAAAAAAGGCTAAGAAATATTAAGTCATATACCACATCAATCTAACTATACAGAGAATATATATATATATATATATATATATACATACATACACATATATACACACACACTATATATATATATATATATATATACACACACGTATGAACAATAGTCCAATCTCTTCAAGTTCCAAAAGTTTTTACTAGACAATATGCTCTTCAGCCGATCTCTAAGGCAGTGAAAACCCAATATATATATATATATATATATATATATATATATATATATATATATATATATATATAATAAACAAACATTCTATGGATCTGGTTGAAAGGTTGACAGACAGAGGTTACAACGAAGACAAATTGATGGATATGAGACAAGTGAAATCGATTAAAAAAATAAAAAAATATATATATATGTTAAAAGCTCAGAAAAGAAAAAATATGAAAAAACATAATTTATGTAAGAACTTACCTGATAAATTCATTTCTTTCATATTAGCAAGAGTCCATGAGCTAGTGACGTATGGGATATACATTCCTACCAGGAGGGGCAAAGTTTCCCAAACCTTAAAATGCCTATAAATACACCCCTCACCACACCCACAATTCAGTTTAACGAATAGCCAAGAAGTGGGGTGATAAAAAAGTGCGAAAGCATATAAAATAAGGAATTGGAATAATTGTGCTTTATACAAAAAAAATCATAACCACCACAAAAAAAGGGCGGGCCTCATGGACTCTTGCTAATATGAAAGAAATGAATTTATCAGGTAAGTTCTTACATAAATTATGTTTTCTTTCATGTAATTAGCAAGAGTCCATGAGCTAGTGACGTATGGGATAATGACTACCCAAGATGTGGATCTTTCCACGCAAGAGTCACTAGAGAGGGAGGGATAAAATAAAGACAGCCAATTCCTGCTGAAAATAATCCACACCCAAAATAAAGTTTAATGAAAACATAAGCAGAAGATTCAGACTGAAACCGCTGCCTGAAATACTTTTCTACCAAAAACTGCTTCAGAAGAAGAAAATACATCAAAATGGTAGAATTTAGTAAAAGTATGCAAAGAGGACCAAGTTGCTGCTTTGCAAATCTGATCAATCGAAGCTTCATTCCTAAACGCCCAGGAAGTAGAAACTGGCCTAGTAGAATGAGCTGTAATCCTCTGAGGCGGAGTTTACCCGACTCAACATAGGCAAGATGAATTAAAGATTTCAACCAAGATGCCAAAGAAATGGCAGAAGCTTTCTGGCCTTTTCTAGAACCGGAAAAGATAAATAGACTAGACGTCTTTCGGAAAGACTTAGTAGCTTCAACATAATATTTCAAAGCTCTAACAACATCCAAAGAATGCAATGATTTCTCCTTAGAATTCTTAGGATTAGGACATAATGAAGGAACCACAATTTCTCTACTAATGTTGTTAGAATTCACAACTTTGGGTAAAAAATTCAAAAGAAGTTCGCAAAACCGCCTTATCCTGATGAAAAATCAGAAAAGGAGACCCAGAAGAAAGAGCAGATAATTCAGAAACTCTTCTGGCAGAAGAGATGGCCAAAAGGAACAAAACTTTCCAAGAAAGTAATTTAATGACCAATGAATGCATAGGTTCAAAGGGAGGAGCTTGAAGAGCTCCCAGAACCAAATTCAAACTCCAAGGAGGAGAAATTGACTGAATGACAGGTTTTATACGAACCAAAGCTTGTACAAAACAATAAACATCAGGAAGAATAGCAATCTTTCTGTGAAAAAGAGATTTGTCCTTTCAAGGAACTTGCAGACAAACCCTTATCTAAACCATCCTGAAGAAACTGTAAAATTCTCGGTATTCTAAAAGAATGCCAAGAAAAAAAGATGAGAAAGACACCAAAAAAATAAAAGTCTTCCAGACTCTATAATATATCTCTCTAGATACAGATTTACGAGCCTGTAACATAGTATTAATTACAGAGTCAGAGAAACCTCTTTGACCAAGAATCAAGCGTTCAATCTCCATACCTTTAAATTTAAGGATTTGAGATCCTGATGAAAAAAAAAAAAAGGACCTTGCGACAGAAGGTCTGGTCTTAACGGAAGAGTCCACGGTTGGCAAGAGGCCATCCGGACAAGATCCGCATACCAAAACCTGTGAGGCCATGCCGGAGCTACCAGCAGAACAAACGAGCATTCCTTCAGAATCTTGGAGATTACTCTTGGAAGAAGAACTAGAGGCGGAAAGATATAGGCAGGATGATACTTCCAAGGAAGTGATAATGCATCCACTGCCTCCGCCTGAGGATCCCGGGATCTGGACAGATACCTGGGAAGTTTTTTGTTTAGATGGGACGCCATCAGATCTATTTCTGGAAGTTCCCACATTTGCTCAAAGCAAAGTGTGGAAAACAGCACCAACAGATATGTGGCTTGTGGGGCACGGAACCCAGGATCTGCCTTATCCTGCAAATACTTCAAGTAGCAAAAAAGATTTGTTACATGACTAAGGACCTATAGCAGGTCTGAAACGTTGTATGTTTGTCAAAAGACCCTATATGAAGGAATAAAGGTTTTTTAACTATTGGTGGCTGGAACAAATCTTTTTTGCTACTTGAAGTTCCCACATTTGAACAACCTGAAGAAATACCTCTGGGTGAAGAGACCATTCGCCCGGATGCAACGTTTGGCGACTGAGATAATCCGCTTCCCAATTGTCTACACCTGGGATATGAACCGCAGAGATTAGACAGGAGCTTGAGTCCGCCCAAACCAAAAAAATTTGAGATACTTCTTTCATAGCCAGAGGACTGTGAGTCGCTCCTTGATGATTGATGTATGCCACAGTTGTGACATTGTCTGTCTGAAAACAAATGAACGATTCTCTCTACAGAAGAGGCCAAAACTGAAGAGCTCTGAAAATTGCACGGAGTTCCAAAATATTTATCGGTAATCTCACCTCCTGAGATTCCCAAACTCCTTGTGCCGACAGAGATCCCCACACAGCTCCCCAACCTGTGAGACTTGTATCTGTTGAAATTACAGTCCAGGTCGGAAGCACAAAAGAAGCCCCCTGAATTAAACGATGGTGATCTGTCCACCACGTTAGAGAGTGTCGAACAATCGGTTTTAAAAATATAAATTGAAATATCTTTGTGTAATCCTTGCACCATTGATTCAGCATACAGAGCTGAAGAGGTCGCATGTGAAAAACAAGCAAAGGGGATTACGTCCAATGCAGCAGACATAAGACCCAGAATTTCCATGCATAAGGTTACCGAAGGAAATGATTGTGACCGAAGGTTTCGACAAGCTGAAAACAATTTAGACGTCTCTTGTCTGTTAAAGACAGAGTCATGGACACTGAATCTATCTGGAAACCCAGAAAGGTTACCCTTGACTGAGGAATCAATGAACTTTTTGGTAAATTGATCCTCCAACCATGATCTTGAAGAAACAACACAAGTCGAATCGCATGAGATTCTACGAATGAGAAGACTGAGCAAATACCAAGATAATCGTCCAAATAAGGAAATACCAAAACCCTGTTCTCTGAATACAGAGAGAAGGGCACCGAGAATCTTTGAAAAAAATTCTTGGAACTGAAGCTAGGCCAAACAGTAGAGCCACAAAACTGGTAATGCTTGTCTAAAAAGAGAATCTCAAACACTAAAAGTGATCTGAATGAATCGGAATATGCAGATACACATCCTGCAAATCTATTGTAGACATAAAATGCCCTTGCTAAACAAAAGGCAGAATAGTCCTACAGTAACCATCTTGAATGTTGGTATACATAACGATTCAATATTGATAGATCCGGAACTGGTCTGAAGGAATTGACCTTCTTTGGTACAATGAAGAGATAAAATAAAAACCCTAGCCCCTGTTCCAGAACTGGAACTGGCATAATTACTCCAGCCAACTCTAGATCTGAAACACATTTCAGAAATGCTGAGCCTTGCTGTGTTAACTGGGACACGGGAAAGAAAAAAATCTCTTAGCAGGAGGCCTTAACTGAAGCCAATTCTGTACCTTTCTGAAACAATGTTCTGAAACCAGAGATTGAGAACGGAATTGATCCAAACTCCTTTGAATAAAACGTAATCTGCCCCATACCAGCTGAACTGGAAAAAAGGGCCGCACCTTCATGGGTACTTAGGAGCTGACTATAGGATTCTATAAGGCTTGGATATATTCCAAACTGGAAATAGTTTCCAAACTGAAACCGCTCCTGAGGATGAAGGATAAGGCTTTTGTTCCTTATTATGAGAAAAAGAACGAAAAAATGATTATTACCCTGGAAAGAAAGGGAAAAACAAAGTTAACTTAGAAGACATATCAGCATTCCAAGTTAAATCCATAAAGCTTTTCTAGCTAAAATAGCTAGAGACATATACCTGACATCAACTCAAATGATATCAAAAGATGGTATCACCAATAAAATTATTAGCATGTTATAGAAAAAATAATGCTATAAAATTATGATCTGTTACTTGTTGCGCTAAAACTTCTAACCAAAAAGATGAAGCTGCAGCAACATCTGGTAAAAATATAGCAGGTCTAAGAAGATTACCTAAACATAAGTAAACTTTTCTTAGAAAGGATTCAATTTTCTTATCTAAAGGATCCTTAAATTTAGTACTATCTGCCGTAAGAATAGTAGTACATTTTAGCAGGAATAGAGACAGCCCCAAACCTTAGGGATTTTGTCCCAAAAAACTCTAATCTGTCAGATGGCACAGAACATAATTGCTTAAACGTCTAGAAGGAGTAAAAGAATTACCCAAATTATTCCATTCCCTGGAAATTACTTCAGAAAAAGCATCAGGGAGATTAAACACTTCTGGAATAAATACAGGAGATTTAAAAAACCCTATTTAAACGTTTAGATTTAGTATCTAGAGGACCAGAATCCTCTATATCTAAAGCAATTAATACGTCCTTAAATAAAGAACGAATAAATTCCATCTTGAACAAATACAAAGATTTAACAGCATCAACCTCTGAGACAGAAACTTCTGAACCAGAAGAACCATTATCAGTATCAGAACGATGATGTTCATTTAAAAATTCATCTGAAAAAAGAGAAGTTTTAAAAGACTTATGTAAACTAGAAGGAGAAATAACAGACATAGCCTTCTAAATGGATTTAAAAAATAAAATCTCTTATGTTTAACAGGAACACTCTGAAAATTAAATGTTGACGAAACAGCAACAGGTAATATAACAGTACTAAAGGAAATTTTATCTGCATTAATAAGTTTGTCATGACATGCAATACAAACAATAGCTGGAGAAACAGGTACCAAAAATTTATAGCAGATACACTTAGCTTGGTAGCTCCAGCCCCGGGCAGTGATTTTCCTCAAGTAACTTCTGACTCAGTTGCAACGTGGAACATCTTGCAATATGTAATAGAAAAAACAACATATAAAGCAAAATTTATCAAAATCCTTAAATGACAGTTTCAGGAATGGGAAAAAAATGCCAGTGAACAAGCTTCTAGCAACCAGAAGCAATAAATAATGAGACTTAAATAATGTGGAGACAAAAGCGACGCCCATATTTTTTTAGCGCCAAACAAGACGCCCACATTATTTGGCGCCTAAATGCTTTTTTGGCGCCAAAATGACGCCACATCCGGAACGCCGACATTTTTGGCGCAAAATAACGTCAAAAAATGACGCAACTTCCGGCGACACGTATGACACCGGAAACGGAAACGAATTTTTTGCGCCAAAAAAGTCCGCGCCAAGAATGACGCAATAAAATGAAGCATTTTCAGCCCCCACGAGCCTAACAGCCCACAGGGAAGAGTCAAATTTTTGAAGGTAAGAAAAAAATGATTAAATCAAATGCATTATCCCAAATATGAAACTGACTGTCTGAAAATAAGGAAAGTTGAACATTCTGAGTCAAGGCAAATAAATGTTTGAATACATATATTTAGAACTTTATAAACAAAGTGCCCAACCATAGCTTAGAGTGTCACAGAAAATAAGATTTACTTACCCCAGGACACTCATCTACATGTTTGTAGAAAGCCAAACCAGTACTGAAACGAGAATCAGCAGAGGTAATGGTATATATAAGAGTATATCGTCGATCTGAAAAGGGAGGTAAGAGATGAATCTCTACGACCGATAACAGAGAACCTATGAAATAGACCCCGTAGAAGGAGATCACTGCATTCAAATAGGCAATACTCTCCTCACATCCCTCTGACATTCACTGCACGCTGAGAGGAAAACCGGGCTCCAACTTGCTGCGGAGCGCATATCAACATAGAATCTAGCACAAACTTACTTCACCACCTCCATCGGAGGCAAAGTTTGTAAAAACTGAATTGTGGGTGTGGTGAGGGGTGTATTTATAGGCATTTTAAGGTTTGGGAAACTTTGCCCCTCCTGGTAGGAATGTATATCCCATACGTCACTAGCTCATGGACTCTTGCTAATTACATGAAAGAAATGTGTGAAATGGCAGTCTAAAAATCTGGATTGGATTCTAAGATTATAGTTATTACTAATTAATGTAATTAACATTATAAAAACCAACCTAAATATATTACAGGCTGACCCCGTTTTAGATAGGATCCTGTTCAAAGGATGTAATTATATATCTAGAAGAGTGTCAACCATTTGAGATGCTCTAAAAACCTATGTGTATGGCGAACAAAATTAAAAAAAACTAAAGAAACTTGGCTAAACTGCAAGGGATGTATTAGATGTGGGAGAAGATCTTGCAAAACATGCTCCTGCTCAAGACACGTGATACCTTTAGGTCCAGTGAAAGAAAAAGATTACAAAATTAAAGACTAGATTGTACTTCTAGATATATTATATATCTCATAATGTGCAAAATTAGTTTGAAGCAATACATGGGATGTTCTAGTAGGATGTTAAAGGAAATAGTGTATGTTAACATATGAATGCCATTGAAGCCATTCCCCCAAAACAACTATTGCCAAGCACTTTGCAAAACATCAAGGCTATAAAGATATATTGGAAGTCCATGCAATAGACTTTATTACATCATGTAATAGAGGTGTGGATCAATTTGGCAAATTATTGTATAGAAAACTGTACTGGATTTCTTTCCTATGGCATGGAGAGTCAACAAAGTCATTCCAATTACTAGTGGGATATTCAACTCCTGGCCAGTAGGAGGAGGCAAAGAGTACCCTAGCAAAGATGTTAAGTGTAACTTCCCTTACCCATAATGCCCAGTCATTCTCTTTGCCTCTGTCAATGGAGGATGTGCGAAGACGGTGTCTGAAGATATTTAATCCTTTTATGGGTACTTTTCTCTGCAAGCAAGGATTGGGGTCTAGCTGTGTCCACGTCAATCTCTTTAGTAAGAGTAGTGGTCGCTTTTAGCAGTTAGAAGTAAAGCAAAGACCACCTCGCCGCCTTCTAACACTTTTGCTACCCCTTTACAGAAAGCCAGGGTTGGTTACTCTGTTCTTTCTTTTACTACAGGTCACTGACAGGGAGTGGAGTACCGGCCACACCGTAGTAGCTGTTATCTGCCCTGCAGCTGGATCCACAGGTAAGTGCTTTTGTCTTCAAGGTACTGAAGGACAGCAATTTTGAGGTTAAACCTCTAGTGGATATATTTGGGACTCAGTTCATCCTTCTATGGTTAAGGGTACTTTCAAGTGAAACTTTATTGGCAACAGGGTCAATATGTTTAAAGGCAGACTACAGGAACTTTAAAAATGTGAAGAGACTTAAGGGTTAATGCAGCTTACTTGCTTTTCCCCTTAATTTACTTGGCAGGCGGTCTTTTTATTTAGATTTGTCCAAAATCGGCTTAACATTTAAAATAAAGGGTAATTTATTAGGCAGTTTTTCAGTGTCGCACACTTATCTGTGGTGCAGTTCTTTTTTGGCCGCTCACGTGACCTCCGCATTTTCGCTATATCGGAGCGGTGCGAGTTTAGAAGTAACGACTTTCTCTTGGAGGATAGGATCTCTGCTGACGACTATCGCTCCTCTTACTAGTGGGATCTTAATCTGGGTAAGGTAGCAGCCTCAGGCAGACACTTTTGCCTGAGGTTGCACTTAAGAGGTTTTTAAATAAATATTTTTACACAAAGTCTAGTTACTTCACTTTTGTTAGCCTCCGTGTTAAAGGTCTAACATATTAATTATCTTTTGGCTCAATTTAATAAGAATTTTGCTCATAATTTTTCCTTATTTCAATAGGATTTAGTGGGAACTAACTACAGTAGCTATTGACTCAGAACAGGATCAGTCCATCTCTATGGATACAGGTTTATTATATTTAGAGGCTCGAATTGTTTTACTTATGCAATTTTGTTCCTCATGCTTAGCTAAGACTTTAAAATTTAAAGACAAAATTACTCCCCTCTGATCCAAGTGTCTCAGGATACTGATGTGCGTGACATGCCTCAGCTTTCTCCAAAAACGTCCCAAGCTTTAAATTGTTTCTCCTTCAGTGCCTTCTATTTCTTCTCATCCTCCTGGGGGTGTTCATTTACCAGCGGATTTTGCCGCACAGATAACTTCTGCAGTTTCTGCGGCTTTGTCTGCTTTCCCTAAATCGGGTAAGCGTAAGAGAAAATCTAAACATTTGTCTGCTAGTAATGTTTCTGACCCATCTAAATCTGAGTTGGTCAACCTTACTCAAATGTCTGATGAGGAGAATACTTCAGTAGCTGCTAAAAGGTGAGATCTCAGACTGACACTATGGTGGAAAAATCTTCTGAATCTGAAGTTAATTTACGATTTAAGCTTGAAAAACTCTGGTTGCTTCTGAAGGAGGATCTAGCTACCTTGGACGACTCTGAACCTTCGGTTGCTGTCAACCCCAAGAAGTCCTCTAAACTTAAGAGTTTATGATTCTCCAACATCTGAGGATGTTTTTCCTGTTCCAGACAAGATGTCTGAAATTAGAACTCAGGAATGGGATAAGCCAGGCGTTACTTTTTCCCCTTTTCCTGTTTTTAAAAAGAGGTTACCTGTTGCTGACTCCATTCGGGACTTCTCTACTCTAGATAAAACTACCATTCCTATAGAGGACAGTTTTTTTAAGGATCCAATGTATAAGAAGCTAGAGGCTTACTTAAAAAAAGATGTACATCCATCAAGGATTACAGTGGCAACCTGCGGCAAGTATTGCCACGGCTGCGGGAGCAGCATCTTATTGGTGCAATGCCTTGTCTGATCCCATATCAGAAGAGACAACGGTAGAGGAGATCCAAGATAGGGTCAAGGCTCTTAAACTGGCCAATACCTTTATCTGGGATGCCAACTTGCAGGTAATTAGACTGGGAGCTAAGATGTCTAGCTTCACTGTTCTAGCTCACAGGGGTCTGTGGTTAAAATCTTGATCGGCAGATGTAGCTTCAAACGCCAAGCTTTTGGCTTTACCTTATAAAAAAGTAAAACACGCTTTGGTCCTTGTCTGGCGGAAATCATTTCAGAGATTACGGGTGGAAAGTGATCTTTCCTACCTCAGGACAAGAAGAAGAAGAACAGACCCAATGTCGACAGACTTCCAATTTTTGTTCCTTTTGCAGCTTTAAGGGACAGAAGTCCTCTCTTCTTCCAAACCTGACCAATTCAGGTCCACTTGGAAATCCAGCCAGCCTTGGAATAAGGGAAAGCAAAACAAGAAGTCTTCCGCTGACTCTAAATCAGCATGAAGGGTCCGCCCCCTACCCGGGTTTGGATCAGGTGGGGGGGCATGCTCTTTTTTCCGCCAGGTTTGAATACGCAATATCCCAGGGTTACAAGATAGGATTCAAGTCTTGCCCTCCAAGGGGCAGATTCCTCCTGTCAAGAAAAATCCTCAAACCAGGTAAAGAGGAAGGCCTTCTTAAATTGCGTAGAGGAGCCATCCTCCCTGGGAGTTATTGTACCAGTCCCTATAGAGGAACAAGGTCTAGGATTCTATTCAAATCTATTTGTGGTTCCCAAAAAGGAGGGAACTTTCCGTCCCATCCTAGATCTAAAGTATCTCAACAAATTCCTCAGGGTTCCGTCCTTCAACAAGGAAAGTATTCGTTCCATTCTTCCATTGGTTAAGGAAGATCAGTTCATCATGACCATATACCTGAAGGACATGTATTTACACATTTCCATTCACAGGAATCATCACCAGTTTCTGAGGTTTGCCTTTCTGGACAAGCATTTCCAGTTTATTGCCCTTCCGTTTGGTCTTGCCAAAGCTCTTAGAATATTCATAAAGGTTCTGGAAGCTCTACTGGCAGTGATCAGATCCCAGGGAATTGCTGTGGAGCCTTGTCTAGACAACATCGTGGTTCAGGCGTCAACTTTTCAACTAGTAAATTCTCATACAGAGTTGTTGTTGTCTTTTCTATGTTCCCACGGGTGGAAAGTGAATCTGGAAAAGTTCTCTAGTTCCAACTACAAAAGTGTGTTTCCTAGGAACAATCATAGATTCCCTGTCCATGAAGATTTTCCTGACGGACGTCAGAAAATCCAAACTTCTTGCCTTTCTCTCCAGTCTGCTATTCTTCCATCAGTGGCTCAATGCATGGAGGCGATTGGTCTGATGGTGGCTTCCATGGACATCATTGCTTTTGCTCGGTTCCATCTACGACCACTGCAGCTTTGCATGCTCCGTCAATGGAACGGAGACCATTCAGATTTATCGCAGAGGATAAATCTGGAGCCCCTAACAAGAAACTCTTGAGGTGGATTTCACAGGAACATCTGTCTTGGGGCACTTGCGTCCTGAGACCTTCCTGGGTTATTGTAACTACGGACGCCAGCCTGTTAGGCTGGGGAGCCGTTTGTGGTTCTCTGATAGCTCAGGGCCTGTGATCTCGGGAAGTCTTCTCTTCCCATAAACATCTTGAAGTTGAGAGTAATCTTCAACGCCTTGACAGTTTGGCCTCAATTATCTTTAGTCCGGTTTATCAGATTCCAGTCAGACATTACCTCAGTGGCTTACATCAACCATCAGGGAGGAACTCAGAGTTCCTTGGCCATGAAGAAGGTGACTCACATTCTGCAGCGGGCGGAAGCTCACGATCGTCTCCTGCCATCCACATTCCAGTAGTGGACAATTGGTAGGCAATTTTCTGAGCAGACAGACTTTTCATTCTGGGGAGTGGGCTCTCCATCCGGAAGTGTTCTCCAGGATAACCCTCAGGTGATGGAGTCTCGTCAGAACGACAAGCTTCCACGGTTCAAGGTCAAGAGATCCTCAGGCCGCACTGATAGATGCTCTGGCAGTTCCTTGGGATATCGGTCTAGAAGACCTGTTTCCTCCATTTGCTCTCCTTCCACGAGTCAGGATCTGGTTCACAGATCTGGTGAAGATGTCATCTCTTCCACCCACCCTGGAGGTTACCTCTGAGGAAGGACCTTCTAATTCAGGGTTCATTTCTCCATCTAAATCTGGATTCTCTGAAGCTGACTGCTTGGAGATTGAACGCCTAGTCTTGTCTAGACGTGATTTTTCTGAGGCGGTCATTGACACTATGCTTCAGGCTCGTAAACCTGTTACTCACAGGATTTACCATAAGGTTTGCCGTAAAGCTAAAGGTTTCTCCTTGAGTCGAGTGACGATTCCCCAAATTTTATTGTTTCTTCAGGATGGCCTGGAAAAAGGTTTGTCAGACAGTACTCTGTGCAAAATAAGACAGTGCAGAAATCAGAACCTTCAAACGTCTGGCAGATTTACCAGATGTTCAAGCTTTAGTTCAGGCCTTGGTCAGAATCGGGCCTGTGTTTAAACCCGTTGCTCCTCCTTGGAGCCTTAGCCTAGTTCTTAAAGTCTTGCAGCAGGCTCCGTTTGAGCCGATGCATGTTGATATAAAGTGGTTATCTTGGAAGGTTTCGTTTCCTGAGTTTGTGCTTTTAGCTCTGCAGTGCGATTCCCGCAGATAAGGCAGTCCTTCGTACTAAATTGGGGTTTCTCCCTAAGGTGGTGTTGGATCAAAACATTAATCAGGAAATTGTTGTTCATTCTTTTTGTTCTAATCCTTCTCATAAGGAACGTCTTTAGCATAACTTGGATGTTGTGCATGCTCTAAAATATACAAGCTAAATATTTTCAGCAATTTATTTTATTTATAAAATATTTTACAAGGAAGGATACATTGAGATTTCTCTTGTTTTCAAGTATGTCCTGGGGTTTCAAGTATGTCCTCTTCTGCCCTGTTTGTTGTTTTCTCTGGAAAGCGTAAGGGTCAGAAGGCCACTTCTACTACTCTTTCCCTCTGGTTAAGAAGTATTCGTTTTGCTTATGAGACTGCTGGACAGCAGCCTCCTGAGAGAATTACGGCTTATTCCACTAGGGCTCTCTCCTCTTCTTGGGCTTTCAAAAATGAAGCTTCTGTGGAACAGATTTGCAAGGCGGCAACATGGTCCTCTTTGCATAGTTTTTTCAAATCCTACAAATATGATACTTTTGCCTCGGCTGAGGCCTCTTTTGGGAGAAAGCTTCTTCAAGCGGTGGTGCCTTCTGTTTAGGTCCTCCTGCCTTGTTCTCCCTCCCTGTTCATTCCGTGTCCTCTAGCTTGGGTATTGGTTCCCACTAGTAATTGGAATGACGTTGTGGACTCTCCATGCCATAGGAAGGAAAACATTTATGCTTACCGGATACATTTCTTTCCGGGCATGGAGACTAGTCCATGACCTTGCACTCTTAATTATAATTTGGCAGGTTTTTTTTTAGTAAACCTCAGGCACCTTTACACCCTTGTGTTTTCTTCTTTTTCCATTTTCCTTCGGCTGAATGACTGGGGATTATGGGTAAGGGAAGTTACACTTAACAGCTTTGCTGGGGTGCTCTTTGCCTCCTCCTGCTGGCCAGGAGTTTAAGGTCCCACTAGTAATTGGAATGGCGTTGTGGACTCTCCATGCCTGGAAATAAATTTATCAGGTAAGCATAAATTTTGTTTTACTTTTTTTTTTTTTTTTTTTTTTACAAACCAAGGAATCATCTGGGATTAACGCCATGTGGGATATAGATTTATTTTGAGATAAGAGATATAAATGCCCCATAAATAGTAAGTCCTACTATACAATCCAGAATATCTTAGCATACAAGATAAATAAAATGGCATTTGTTAGGTATATCATTTATTTTTTGTACATTTAGTTGTTTTTATAAGGTTTTAAAAATATTGCAGTCTGAGATCTCATATACGAGGTCTGTCCTATGATATTTCTACAGTGACAATATGGCAATTATAGTAATGATAAGTTATAACCACACAAAGACAATTGTACTACATAATGAATAAGTGACAACAGGAGTTTTACATTTGTGATGCTATTGAGCATCCGTTTAATAGATACTCTATGTTGAGATAGTTTGAATTAATGAAAAAACCATACTGTTTATGTCTCTATTTGTAATATATGGGCATTGTAATGTAAGTGCAAAATGTGATACTTTCTTTGATACGATCACAGAATTGGAGATAAACAGGTTATATGATTGCATGTTTTACATATGTAGTATCATCACTATAATTCATTGGTCAAATACAACTGAAATTATAATTATAATAATAATTTGCGATTTATATAGCGCTTTTCTCCCTGTGAGACTCAAAGCACTTTACAAATATACCAACATAAGACATAAAAGTTGGGAGTTTCTGAAGGTCAGATAAGCGGACTGAATGCCTGATGGAAGAGGTGGGTCTTTAGCTTTTTTTTAAAAAAGTCTGTAAGGACGGTGCCTCTCTGATTGCACACGGTAAAGAGTTCAGGAAAGTAGGGGCAGCGTGGCCGAATGCTCTGGAGCCTGAGTTTGTCCTTATTCTTGGCACTGAGAGGAGGGATGTGTTGGCAGACCTAAGTGAATGGGATGGGATGTAGGGTGTCAGGAGCTTGTTCAGGTACTGTGGGCCTTGGTTGTTTAAGGCTTTGAAGGTCAGCAGGCCAATTTTAAAAATATGCTCGCCATTTAATTGGAAGCCAATGCAGGGAGTGGAGAACAGGTGGTATGTGGCAGGAGCGAGTTTGATTGGTCAATAGTCTGGCTGCTGCGTTTTCACTGTCTGAAGGCGATGGAGTTCTTTTTTTGGGAGGCCCAAGTAAAGTGCATTGCAGTAATCTAGCCTAGAGAATACAAATGCATGGATTAATGTTGGCATATCATCTGGTGGAATTAAGTGTTGTATCCTGGCTATGTTTTTCAGATGAAAGTAGGCAGATTTTATTAGAGAGGAAATCTGCTGTTTAAAAGCTAGTCCAGCGTCAATCAGCACTCAGAGGTTTCGTACCTTTGCTGAACTAACGAGTTTAGAGCCTCCAAGCTCCAGGCCAGTTGGGCGATCGTGGGATATTTTTGATGCCCGGGGTCCCCTCACCAAGAGTGACTCTGTTTTGTCCGGGTTCACTTTGAGACAGCTAGCATTCATCCATTCTATGAGATCTGTTAAGCAATTGTTTATGCGGCATGCTGGGCCTGTAGTATCTGGAGCAAAGGAGAAGTAGAGTTGTGTGTCATCAGCGTAACAATGATACCTTAGGCCATGTCGGTTAATGATGTCCCTCAGTGGTAATAAGTAGATTGCGAATAGAATCGGAGACTGGATATTACTTTGTGGAACTCCGCAGGCCAGTTCTGTTGGTGCTGATGAGCTTGATCCTGATATTACTCTCTGTGATCTACCAGTGAGGAAAGATTTAAACCAGTTAAGGACTGTGCCTCCTAGACCACAGATGTACTGCAAGCGCTCTATTAGAATCCTATGGTCAATGGTGTCAAATGCAGCTGAGAGATCCAGGAGGATTAGAATAGAGTAATCACCTTTGTCTCTTGCCATGAGATCATTTAGCACTCAGACTAGTGCTGTTTCAGTGCTGTGGCGGCATCTGAAGCCTGACTGGAAAGGATCGAATATGTTTAGGCGTGATAGATGGGCTTCCAGTTGAGTTGCCACTACTTTTTCAATTACTTTCCCCAGAAGAGGTTGGATACTGGTCTGTAATTAGTCATGCAGTCTGGGTCTAATAAAGGTTTCTTTAGGAGTGGTTTTACCACAGCTTCTTTAATAATAATAAAAATATACAAATGCCATCTGATAGGGTAATACTGGAGGTGTAACAAATAACCAACCGATTGGTTAAGAGTATGTCACTTCTGGCAGGGGAAATCTCGGCAAAATACATGCTATAAAAGAGTAAGGGTTATCAGTTGTAAACGACATCTTTGAGAAAGGGCAAGTGAAACACCTCAGTATATTGTTGCTGAACGACAAACTTGTAAGTTATACTTTTTACTAGTATTCACAAGAAATGAATGAATTTTAAACTGCTCAGTTGCCTCACAATGTTAGACAAAATACCGATTACGTTATTTATAGTTACCGTGCAACTACTATTTTTCCCATATAACAAATTAAAGATTGGCATTATCACAAGACTATATGTACCACCCTGGTAGTTGATATATAACGTGTTGTAAAACGGTCAAGATCCAAACTTATTTGTCTTGTAACTGCTTCTTAAAAATGTCAAAGAGCTTTGACAACTGAGTGAGGGACCACTCTACAAGCGGAGTGAATTTTTGAGAAATCACATGCCTGACTGATAGTAAAAAGGCCTTACTCAATTTCTGTGGATTAAAACAAAGAAGATGCTTTGTAAAAAGGAAGAAATTTAATTATTTGTGACTATAACCCTTCTAATCTAATTTAAAAAAAAATACTTCAGAAAGAGAGACATATGCAACCTAACTTCACTAAACTATGTGAATGGTAGAACCATCATCCAAGCAAACAAATACATGCTGAAAGGAACCTATACTGAAGACTTTTTTTTTCTTCTTCTAATTGCCAAAAACAAAGTTGTTTCCACTGATAAGGACACTGGTCCCATCAGTGTCAAAACATCTCCTAGAAACAGCATAGAAACTAGTGGGAAGTAATCCTCCTAAAAATAAATTAATATTATTCTACTGCTGTTTTAGTTGTACAAGCCTGAACATGTAGAAAACTGAATTTTTCTAAGAAGTTAAAAAACATAAAATGATGCTTACCAGATAATTTCCCTTCCTTCTGTATGAGGAGTCTCCACAGCTTCATTCCTTACTTGTGGGAATACAGAACCTGGCCACCAGGAGGAGGCAAAGACACCTCTGCCAAATGCTTAAATACCTTCTCACTTCCCTCATATCCCAGTCATTCTGCCAAGGGAACAAGGAACAGTAGGAGAAATATCAGGGTATAAAGAACAAAAATAAAGATCTGCCCTTTGGAGAAAATGGGCGGGGACCTTGGACTCTCCTCATACAGAAGGAAAGGAAATTATCTCGTAAGAATAAATTTATGTTTTTCTTCTTAATATGAGGAGAGTCCACGGCTTCATTCCTTACTTGTGGGAAACATATACCCAAGCTCCAGAGGACACAATGAACGGGAGGGCAAAAAAGGAGGCGGACCCTATTCTGAGGGCACCACAGCCTGCAAAACCTTTCTCCCAAAAGATGCTTCAGCCAAAACAAAAACGTCAAATTTGTAAAATTTAAAAAAAGTTATGCAAGGAGGACCAGGTAGCCGCCCTACAAATCTGATCCATAGAGGCCTCATTCTTGAAGGCCCAAGAGGAAGCCACTGCTCTAGTTGAATGAGCCTTAATCCTCTGAGGAGGCTTATGTCCCGCTGACTCATAAGATAAGCGAATAATGCTCCTCAACCAAAAAGATAAGGAAGTGGACAAGGTCTTCTGCCCCCTACGCTTCCCAGAATAGACAACAAACAAAGAAGAAGTCCGTCTAAACTCTTTTGTAGCCTGAAGATAGAACTTCAAGGCTCAAACCACACACCGTTCCTTCAAAGGAGGAGGAGGATTAGGACACAAGGAAGGAACCACAATCTCCTGATTGATGTTGCGATCTGAAACAACCTTAGGAAGAAAACCTAACCCAGTACAAATAACAGCCTTATCAGCATGAAATACTAGGTAAGGAGGCTCACATTGCAAGGCAGTTATTTCAGAGACACTGTGTGCCGAAGCAATAGCCAGTAGAAAAACAACCTTCCAAGACAGTAATTTAATGTCAACTACATGCATAGGCTCAAACGGAGCCTTCTGCAAAACTTTAAGAACAAGATTTAAACTCCAATGAGGAGCACTAGATCTAAACACAGGCCTGATTCTAGCCAGAGCCTGAACAAAAGACTGTACATCTGGAAGCTCAGCGAGCCTCTTCTGCAGTAAAACAGATAGGGCCAAAATCTAACCCTTAAGGGAGCTAGCAGAAAGGCCCTTCTCCAGACCATCCTAGGAGAAAGAAAAAAATCCTGGAAACCCTGGCCTTATACCAGGGGAATCTACACTCTTCACACCAGAATAAGTAGGTCCTCAACACCTTATGATAGATGCAACAAGTAACCGGCTTACGAGCTTGAATGAGAATCACTCTCTCAGAGAAACCTCTCTTGGCTAGGTCTAAGCGTTCAATCTTCACGCAGTCAGTCTCAGAGAATCTAGATTTTAATGAACAAAAGGACCTTGTTCCAGCAGATCCCTGCGACAAGATAACTTCCATGGAGGAGATGACAACTGTTACAGAAGCATTAGTTATTTTGTTGTAAAGAGCTTATTTCCCAGCAGCAATGCCTGAACCAGCAAGCCAGTGCCTAAGAAGGGCTCCAAGAAAACCGTAACAAGTATCATTTCATAAAGAGTTAACTCTTTTTTTTTCAGCTTTTAGAAACTATTGCCTAAATACACGTTTGTCTAATCACCTCTGGAGCCAGACTGCTAATTGATAAGATGAACTTGTAAACTTGTTATTTTAAGTACTGTAATCCTATTGTGGCCTGTCAAAGGACAGTGCTCTCTATCTAAATGTGTGATGGGGGATTTTGTGCTTCCCCCCCTCTCCCCCTGGGAGTGCCCTGTGTGCATGTAACCTTAATAAAAAGCAGGCTGGGCATCCCAGTCCTGAGTTCTTGTTTGACCCTCAATCGCAGCGTTGACTCGTTTTTGTGGGCAGAAGGGTATCCTAGCTGTACTGCAGCTAAGGGAGATTATTCTATATTTGCGAGACTCATATAGAATACTATGGAAAGCAGCTTCTCCCCTCTTTAGCAATAGGGATCCAGGCTACTAAGCGGTCCATCTCTCAGCGAGACTAAGGGTAACCGTAACATTTGGCGGCAGCGGCGGGATTTTCCTGGATTTCCTAGGAGAGGTACAGAACGGATGGAGAGCGCTTACGAAAAATTGAAGCGTACAACCCTAAAGGATTTACTTGAAAGCAGAGGGGGGTACACCAGCAACCGGCCGAGGAGAGAGCTGATCGCAGAATTGACCGAACTGGATCAGAGCTTCACAATGGCGGAAACACCGACCACGATTAGTGACGAAAAAACCAGGATTGTTCGGGAAAGGCTCTCATTATACGGTCCGAACCCCTCCATGGAATTGGTACAGCAGTTGATGGCGGAGGCGGACAAGGATATACGAGAGACTCGAGCCCACGAACTCAACCTAGCGAACGCACACCGCAATGCTGAAGCCCCGCAGGTAATCATCCCTGTCGAAAATGCTGGGAGGCCCAAGATACCCTATGCGGCATTTCGACCCTTCCTAGAGAGCGAGACAGGGATTGATGAATATTTGGCAGACTTCGAAAGGCAATGTGCCCTGCACCAGATTCCCAACAGAGAGTGGCCCACGATATTGTCTGGGAAACTATCTGGGCGAGCCCTGGAAGCCTTTCGTACTCTGGGTGCTGAGGAAGTGACACAGTATGAGCTAGTTAAGGAGACACTGTTACGACGGTACGCTGTAACTCCGGACACGTATCGCCGACTGTTTCGGGGCACGGAAAAGAAGCCTAACGATACCCATATGGAATGGGCGCACCGAATGCGGAGAGCGGCAAATCACTGGCTGAGCGGAAGTAAAGCGGTGACTGGGGAGGAAATTTTACAATTGTTTCTCTTAGAACATTTTTATAATGGCATGGAACAGCAAGGGAAGGAATGGCTGCGAGACAGGCGGCCTTCTACCTTAGAAGAAGCAGCCAAATTGGCCGATGAACATTATGACTCCCGTCTTCACGAACCCATGAACTACCGAGCTCCAGCACGGGTCGAACCCAGAGAGGTTTACCGTACACCCCCTCGTGCTGAATTCCGAGCCCCGGTGCCCACAGGGCCCGTCCGACACTCAGGACCACCCAATAACAGCTCTGAGCGTCCCAGACCGACTTGCCACCGATGCAAGCAACCAGGGCATTTCATGGCTAGCTGCCCCCTTAATACGCACCAGACACCCAGGAATTACAATTACCCCTCTGGGTCCTATTGTCCGGCCCGGGCCCTCTGTGTTAACCAAGAGGCCCCTATGGAGGGATATGTGGGGCCGCTTCACGAGGCAGACCCTGTACATGCTGCCTCAGATAACCGCCAGCACCATCGGCAGAGGGTATGGCTCGAGGGGCGATCTACCGAGGGATTGCGAGACACAGGGGCTACTATCACGCTGGTACAGAGTCATTTGGTGCCAGAGCACAAGCGATCCGGACAGACTGTGGCCGTTAGAGTGGCGGGGGGGGATGTGTACAAAATTCCAACAGCTAAAGTGCATCTTGATTGGGGAGCGGGAAAGGGGGCTGTGAACATGGGCCTAATGGATAATTTACCTGCCGAAGTACTACTGGGCAACGATTTGGGCCCCATGACTTCTGCCTATGCTCCAGTATGCAACAACGAGGCGGACCCAGTGACTACACGGGCCCAAGCCCGGACGGAGCGAGAGCTCTCACCAGTGCGGGAGACACAGGTAAGACCTACCCCGACCTTGCCTGACAGGTTAGGCCCCATACCCTGGGACACCCCAGATGCTTTCGAGGCAGAGTCTAAGACTGACCCGACCTTACAAAAGTACCGGGAACGAGCAGAGACCAGAGGGGGCGGGGCAGATAACGAAACATTCTTATGGGAAAAAGGGAAACTATACCGCTGGACAGAGAAAAGGGGACAGCGTAGGCGACAGCTGGTAGTGCCCCACAAATACCGTCAAGAAATCCTCAAAATAGGCCACGACATCCCCTTAGCAGGCCACCTAGCCGTAACCCGTACCCTACACCGCATTACTCACACGTTCTTTTGGCCAGGGGTGCACGCTGACGTTAGAACTTACTGTAACACCTGCGATGTGTGTCAACGAGTAGGAAGGCGAGGCGATCACCCTAAAGCCCATCTAGTAAATATGCCCATTGTAGAGGAACCCTTCAGCCGGGTTGCTATTGACCTAGTGGGACCACTGGCTACCCCTAGTCCCTTCGGTAAGCGCTACATTCTTACCGTAGTGGACTACGCTACCAGGTACCCAGAGGCTGTCGCCCTATCCAACATACAAGCGGATACGGTAGCGAATGCACTAGTACAGGTGTTCTCCCAGGTAGGATTTCCAAAAGAAATCCTATCCGACCGAGGCACCCAATTTACGGCTGAATTGACCCAACAACTCTGGCAGGTTTGCAAAATTAAGTCCCTCCTGAGCTCCCCATACCACCCCCAGACGAACGGGCTGTGTGAGAGGTTCAATGGGACCCTCAAGCAAATGCTCAAGACGTTCACTCAGGAATACCGAGACTGGGAACGCTTCCTGCCGCACCTCCTATTTGCTTATCGGGAGGTGCCCCAGGAAACGACAGGGTTCTCTCCCTTCGAGTTGCTCTACGGAAGAAAGGTACGGGGACCCCTAAACCTGATCCGGGAGCACTGGGAGGGAGAGATGGAGGCTGACGGTGTCCCCATTGTGCCATACGTGCTGGAACTCAGGGACCAAATGGAGCAATTAGCCAAATCCGTGCGGGCTAATCTCCAGTTGGCCCAGAGAAGACAGAAAGTATGGTACGATCGGGGGGCCCGAAAGAGAATCTTCACCATAGGACAAAAGGTGTTAGTACTTAAGCCGGTGAAGACAGACAAATTGCAGGCGTCCTGGCAGGGTCCCTACCAGATCGTAGAGAAAAGGGGAGACACCACTTATGTGATAGCTAGCTGCCACGACAACAATCTTAGAAAGACATTCCATGTAAACATGCTCAAGGAATATTTGGAGCGACCAGAGAACGTGACGGCCGTATGTTGTTCCCCTCAGGAAGACCCCGACAGTTTACCCATTCCAGACCTATTAGAAAAGAGTCTCCCCACAGGTATAGTGGCGCAGGTTCAGATAGGGGACCGACTTAGCCCCACTGAAAGGGAGCAGCTCAACCAACTCCTCCAGTCCAAACACCTCACCTTCTCCCCGAAGCCAGGGTACACTACTTTAACCACCCACCAGGTAGATACTCCGGGACAAGCTCCCTTGCGCCAGGCTCCGTACCGAATCCCCGAAGCAGTTAGGACAGGAATGAAGAAGGAGATCGATGAGATGCTCCAGCTCAGGGTAATTGAGCCCTCCGATAGTCCCTGGGCCTCCCCAGTTGTCTTGGTGCCCAAGAAAGATGGGACCACCCGGTTCTGCGTAGACTATCGGAGGCTCAATGAAAATACCGTGACGGACGCTTACCCTATGCCCAGGGTAGACGAGCTACTCGATCGTATAGCCAGGGGAAATTACCTGACCACTATTGACCTCTGCAAAGGTTACTGGCAGATTCCCCTGGCCCCGGAGGCTATCCCCAAGTCGGCATTCGTCACCCCATTCGGCTTATATCAGTTTAGGGTAATGCCGTTTGGGATGAAGAATGCCCCAGCTACATTCCAGCGCTTGGTGGATAGGCTCCTGGATGGCTTCCAGAGTTTTGCTTGCGCCTACCTGGACGACATAGCGATCCACAGTGAGTCCTGGGAGGACCACCTAGCTCATGTGGGAATGGTTCTGGATCAGATCCGGGCTGCTGGCCTGACTCTGAAGCCAGAAAAATGCCACTTTGGGATGGCCGAGGTACAGTACCTGGGTCACCGGGTGGGGTGTGGAAAGCAGCGTCCAGAGCCGGCCAAAATAGAAGCTGTCGCCAATTGGCCCACCCCCATCACTAAGACTCAGGTCCTAGCCTTCCTGGGCACGGCAGGGTACTATAGACGGTTCGTACCAGACTACAGCACACTTGCCAAACCCCTGACTGACTTGACCAAGAAGAACTTACCTCGACAGGTCCTGTGGTCTCCCCACTGTGAAACGGCTTTCCAGGCTCTCAAAAATGCTCTAATTAACGCTCCTGTCTTGGCGGCCCCAGCCCTTAACAAACGTTTTATCGTCCATACAGATGCTTCCATGTTTGGGCTGGGAGCCGTCCTCAGCCAAGTAGGCGAAGATGGAGGGGAGCATCCAGTTGCCTACATCAGCCGGAAGCTCCTGCCCCGCAAAGTCAGCTATGCAGCGGTCGAAAAGGAGTGTTTGGCTTTGGTGTGGGCATTAAAGAAATTGACTCCCTATTTATATGGTCAGGAGTTCACTCTGGTCACTGACCATAACCCGTTGGTGTGGCTGAACCGGGTCTCTGGAGATAACGGCAGGCTATTACGTTGGAGCTTATCGTTGCAACCCTTCAATTTCACCATTACTTACAGACCTGGGAAACAGAATGGCAACGCCGACGGGTTGTCCAGACAAACCGACCTCAGCCCCGCATAACCAGCGGTCTGGACAGCCTTAGTCTGCCCCGAAAAGGGGTCAGACCGTGTCTGCCAGAGTGTTCCACAGAAAGGGAGCACTGTTACAGAAGCATTAGTTATTTTGTTGTAAAGAGCTTATTTCCCAGCAGCAATGCCTGAACCAGCAAGCCAGTGCCTAAGAAGGGCTCCAAGAAAACCGTAACAAGTATCATTTCATAAAGAGTTAACTCTTTTTTTTTCAGCTTTTAGAAACTATTGCCTAAATACACGTTTGTCTAATCACCTCTGGAGCCAGACTGCTAATTGATAAGATGAACTTGTAAACTTGTTATTTTAAGTACTGTAATCCTATTGTGGCCTGTCAAAGGACAGTGCTCTCTATCTAAATGTGTGATGGGGGATTTTGTGCTTCCCCCCCTCTCCCCCTGGGAGTGCCCTGTGTGCATGTAACCTTAATAAAAAGCAGGCTGGGCATCCCAGTCCTGAGTTCTTGTTTGACCCTCAATCGCAGCGTTGACTCGTTTTTGTGGGCAGAAGGGTATCCTAGCTGTACTGCAGCTAAGGGAGATTATTCTATATTTGCGAGACTCATATAGAATACTATGGAAAGCAGCTTCTCCCCTCTTTAGCAATAGGGATCCAGGCTACTAAGCGGTCCATCTCTCAGCGAGACTAAGGGTAACCGTAACAACAACATCCCCACTAGATCCGCGAACCACAACCTTCGCGGCCACGATGGAGCAATCAGTATCACCAATGCCCGCTCCTGCTTGATGCAGGCCACTATTTGAGGAACGAGAGGTAATGGCGGAAAAAGGTATATTAGACAACCTCCAAGGCACCACTAATGCATCTATTAGCTCAGCATGAGAATCCCTGGATCTCGACCCATACCTAGGTAGCTTAGTATTGAAACAGGACGCCATGAGATCCATCTCCAGAGTCTCCCATCTGTTGCATATCTCCGCAAACATCTCGGAATGGAGAGACTATTCCCCAGGATGAAAGGATAGTCTGCTGAGAAAATCCGCTTCCTAGTTGTCCACACCCGGAATGTGGATCGCTGACAGCGAACAGTTGTGGGCCTCCGCCCACTCCAGAATCCGAGATACCTCCCTCATTGCTAGGGAGCTCCTTGTTCCCCCCTGGTGGTTGATGTAAGCCACCAAGGTGATATTGTCTGATTGGAATCTGATAAACTGGGACGAACCCAGACGGGGCTAAGCCTTCAGAGCATTGAAGATGCATCTCCTCCTAGGATGGTCTTAAAAAGGATGTCCCTCGGGACAGGTGATCTGGACAGAGCCACCAAGAGAGCGATTATCTCAACCGGTTGCCCAGAGAGATCTGTTGAGACAGATCCAAATGATTGCCATTCCACTGTCTCAGCTGTAACGGTCTGAGACGGAACTTGGCAAAGGGAATAATGTCCATGCTGGACACCATGAGACCAATCCCCTCCATACACTGCACCACAGAGGGCCTTGAGGAGGTCCGGAGGGCAAGACATGCCGAAGCCAGCTTGCAGCATCTCTAGTCTGAAATAAATATCCTCATGACTAGTGAGTCTATTATAGTGTCCAGGAATTCTACCCTGGTGCTTGGAATAACTTTTCTAAGTTTATCTTCCATTCATGGGATCAAAGAAGAGAGAGAAGAGATTCAAAATGTTCTTCCGCTAGACAAAAGGATGGTGCTTGTACCAGAATATCGTCCAAGTAAGGTGCTACTGCAATGCCCTGGGTTCTGGCCACGGCTAACAGAGCCCCCAGAACCTTTGTGAAAATTCTTGGAACAGTAGCTAGGCCAAACGGAAGAGCAATTAACTGGAAGTGCTGGTCAAGGAAGGCAAACCTTAGGAACTGAAAGTGTTCCTTTGGATTGGGACATGAAGGTAAGCATCCTTCAGATCTATAGTGGTCATGAACTGTCCCTTCTGGACTAAGGGAAGGATAAACCTTATTGTCTCCATCTTAAACGAGGGGACGTTCAGAAAATTGTTTAAGCACTTTAGGTCCAGAATCGGGCGTAAAGTTCCCTCCTCTTTTTTTTCTGACCACGAAACGGTTTGAGTAGTATCCCAAGCCTTATTCGTCTATGGGAACCGGGACAATGACTCCTAAGGAGGACAGATCCCGAACACACCCCAGAAAGGCATTCCTCTTAGGTTTTGAGGACAGATTTGAGAGAAGGAATCTGACCTTGATTGGAAGAGACTTGAACCCAATTCTGTAACCCTAAGCAATGACCTACAGGACCCAAGGATCCTGCACATCCCTGAACCAAGCTTCTGAGAAGAGCGAAAGTCTGCCCCCTACCTAATCCATAGATGGACTGGGGGTGACCCCTTCATGCTGATTTAGGCTCAGCAGGCTTCTTGCTCTGATTGGACTTATTCCAGGACTGAGCCGGCTTCCAAGTCTTAGGTTGCTAGGTCTTAGCGGAGGATTGCTGGCGCTGGGATTTATCAGAATGAAAATTATTAGATTGTCCCTTAGATCTGTTCTTTTTATCTTGCGGTAGGAAGGCATCCTTGCCCCGTTACCATGGAAATAATGGAGTTCAGGCCAGGACCAAACAAAATGTTACCCTTCAATGGAAGGGAAAGGAGTCTGGACAAAAAAAACAGCAGTTTTAGCATTTAAACAAATAATTTGCACATTCGCATAACAAATAAAAGAATTAGCGACCCTTAAAGCCTTAATTCTATCAAGAATAATATTGAGGGGGCCTTCCACCTTGATCAATTCCGATAAGGAATCACACCAGCAGGTAGCCGCTCCCACAACCACGACAAATGTTGAAACATCTTTCTTAACAGAATTTCCATCTTTTTATCCATGGGCTCTTTGAACTACGAACTATTCTCCAGTGGGATAGTAGTGCATTTTGCAAGCGTGGAGACAGCGCCATCCACCTTAGGGACGGAACCCCACAACTCCAGTTGAGAGTCCGGGACCAGAAACAGTTTCTTAAAGGCAGACGAAGGGTGAAGGACGAACCAATCCTCTCCCATTCGTTCTTAATGT